>NC_051194.1:26337500-26487500 GCF_015220075.1 Falco rusticolus
TCCTGGAGAGTGAATTTCTGTAATCCATTGGAAGTCCAAGAATTCTTAATTGAGAGGATCTGCAGTCATTCTGTCTCAAAGCTACCCTTAGCATTTGCTGGAACCATCACTCAGCAGAGCATAAGCCTACACTGCAAGAAACACATCCATTATTAAACCCTATTTGTAGGTATTTTAGACTGAAAGAAAAGCCAGACTTAGGGTGAGGGAAATGATTTTTTAAAAAAAATGCATTTGACTTATTGATGTAAAAGCAGGTCTTACCTAATGCAACTTTGTTTTTTTTCTTCTTTATTGGGGGAGGGAAAGTATTTCAGTCTATAGGTATGTTTAGTAATTCCAGTCTCGTGTGGACTTTGGGACTAATACTCAAAGTCTGAGCACACACAGCTCTTGGTGAGGTTCTTTGTGTTTTGACGCAGGAGAGTTTGAAGGTAGGGAGCTGTGTTCTTGGGCCAGACGTGCTTTTCCCAGTATTCTTACACAAGAATGCAAAAAATTACACCTAAGCCAAACTCAAGCACATGAGTAACACCAGGGGTTTACTCAACATCTGATTTCAAGACTTTGAATCATCAAGGCCTTAATTACCACAATGGCAACTTGAAAATGTCACAGCACTAACCACTGCCGTGCCACATAATGCTGTTCTTTTCTTTCCCTGTTAAGAATAGGTTTGCTCATTCATATTGCAAATAAAGAAACATCTTTAGGTCCAAATCTGCAGACAGTGAAGTCATTAAATAACTTACTTGAATTCACACAAGCAACATTACTTGCCTGAATAGTAAAAGCAAAACCAGAGCCTTAGTGAGCAACCCACCACCTCAGGGTGACAACACTGGAGTGGTTTGTAAGTCCAAGTAAGGCACAAATGAAAACAGTCATGTGTACATGTCCAGCCAAATGGGAGTATGGATATTAATATTTAACAAAGATTGTTAAGTATTTTTACCAAATAAAGTATCCAGCAAGTACTATATTATTTTGAAGTACATAATGACAAGGTCTCCTTTTCTATCCTCACCCAGCTCTGAACGAGATAAGGGCCTTCGATGTATTTTGGACATTTATTTGACAAATAATGAAGCTGTAAGAGTTTGAAAATCCTGTACAGTGCATGTGCAGTCCACTGGCTCCAGACATACATCTACAATCTGGAGTTGTGCAGCCTGAAATAAACACAGCTGTGTTTATCTGAATGTGTGATCCCATGTACATGGTAGAAAGTTCAAATAAATGCACTCGGTGCGATGATGCTGTAAATGCAGCGAGTGCATGTCAGATGTGTGATGATGCAGTCTCTTAAATAAACAGACTGAGCTGTTTGTTTGACTCCTGAGCTACATAGACATAAAAATATATGTACATTAATTGAAGCCAATAAAATGAAATCCAAAACAACTACAAGTTCTGAAGTGAATCTTAACTGAAAATTCACTTGTTGTTCTTATACATAAATGTGTTTAGTGCGATGGTATTAAGCATACGGTGTAAGTTTTAGACAATAATAGACTAACGGAATAGATAACCATCTGTTCTGGTTTCAGTGGACCAATCCTGCTTTTTCCTAAGATGGCCCATTGTCTAAGACCAAGTCTAGAAATGATAGGATATTCTCGATTTTTCCTTTCATCATCCACAGAGATAGCTCTATTTTACAGCTAAAATATCTTTACTTGAGATGTGTGGTCTGTTTGGTGTTCAACAGTACCAATGGTCTAGAGGAATAAGTTTCCAATGAGCTGAGGACTACATGAAGGAAAGAGAAAAACTGAATGAACGTAGATGTTATCAAAGCTGTTGTTTTACTCAGAGTCAACGTTGGCTCAGCATTTCACTATAAACTCATTCAGAACATCAAGTTACTGGAAAAAATCCTCCACTTGAGAAATATGCAATAGTTACTGATGAGTCAGAAGTTGGAAGTAGTGACACCACTACACAGTATTAAAAAGTCTTGCTCTCCGATACCATCTGACTGCTCTGCAACCCAAAATACCATCACTGCAGGAGTACTGTAGAGCTTTTCCATTTGTCTTAATCATGTTCACTTGAAAACATGAGCCGTACAAATGGTCTCAATAATGGTTACGGTAGAATTAGACCATCCAATTTCTTGACTTATGTGCTTTAAAATCTTGCCCAAAAGATGGCACTAACATTGTTTTTAGTAACATATATTGGATATAGATTTAATTCTTCCCCCTTGCTAAAGTATCTTCAAAATGGTCACAAATATATGTTGGAAGAACGTGCTTAATATGCACTGCTGTGCCAGCTTACAAGCGCTATATAGGAATCAAGCTTCCTTCATGTTAGGCTCATCAGACACTGCACACAGCAGCTATTGCTGGACCAGAAGATGCATCTGTCAAAGTACAGAGACACTGAGCTATGAAACCTTCATCCCAACCAGGACTATTTAAATCTATGTAATATGCCATACAATATACCAGAACAGTATCATACATTTAAATCATGCACTATTAAATCTCTTGAAAAGTATGCTAAGACTAGATCAACTTCATTGAACAATTTATATCCGATTTAAAATATTCAAAGACGTATTACACTGTTGAATTTTATTATCAGTAATTTATTTCAAGTTTTAAAATATTTAAATTACCCAATGTATAAGGAATGACAAATAGTTTGCATGTCTCCTCAAGCAGTGGAAGCACCTATTTACAATACTTTCACGGTTTATGTTAACACGGTTACTTTGAGTGTGTAGGGAGACCATCTTTCTTCTTTTCACTTGCCAGATCATGGCAAAGGGCTTGAAGAAGGTGGTCCCTGAAAGAGCTAAAAGTTTGCCATTGATCTGGCAAGAATGGAGCATTTGTCATGCAGAGGACTCAAGTGGGGCTACTGTAATTCACAGCAGCATCAGGGAGAAAAATACTGCTGGCTTCAGTCTCGCTCCCACTGAAGCCAGCAGAAAAAAGAACTGTGAAGAGCCAGGCCCAGCTTCTGAACATCTGGTGATTTTTATTTTCATGCTGTGCTCCTTCCACAACAGCATAACTCACACGGCTTCCAAAACACTCAGGTACGTGTTAAGATGTTGTGATAAAGCTGAACACTAGATAAAACCAGAGCAAGTGACATAAGAAGATACTGAGACAAACAGGTCAGTGTGATAGGTATGATCAAAGTATTGTCAAGCCTTTTGCAAGAACCGTAATGAAGGACAGGTTTGAGGGGCAGAACAGAGGATGTCTGAAGAGAAAGCTTGGAAACTGAATATAAAAGTGACATTTAAATGAAAGTAAGAGTTAAAGGAGGGCGATGTCACGGCAGATCTTGAAAGAGAAGTGAAACAGCTTATGCTTTATGCAGTCATCACGAGGGATGTTATGGGATCCAGGAGAGAGCAGCTACGGGTTGAAGCTGTGGTAGAAAGTGGCAGGAGCGGAGGCAGATGGAGAGTGATGTGCTGGGATGGGAATGCCATCTGTGACAGAAGCCAAAGGGAGATGGAGCAAAGTAGGGAGAGGGGAAGAGCAATGGGAAAGTGGTGGTATGGAGACACGTCAGAGGTGAAGAAACAACTAGGACTGGTGCAAGGGAAGTGAGAAGGACCTATACATACTGGGCTTCTCCTTGTGGGCACCATGTAGCAGCTCTAATCCAGGGACGTGTCCTGGCTTGTATTGAATTTAGCCCCCAAATAAGGAGAGGGAGTATAAATCACTCCGACATGATGTATATATATAGCTTTTCACTCTAAAAAGATGTACCACTAATAAGGAGGGTAAGGAATTGCAGGAGCTGCCTCAAAGCACATTTAATACTTAACACCACTTCCTTACAAAGTTGAGGTAATTTATGTCCCCAGCCTGCTGCCCTTCTGCTCACAAACCCCTGCTGAAGTCAGTTACAGAAACACAAGGAAAAGGAAGGTGAGCTTCTCAGGGAGGGAAGATGACCCAGTCGCTCACTTTCAGTTTTTGTTTTAGTTTCCCAGAGACAGAATCAGGTTTCCTTTTAGACTTGCATTGTTGTTGTTGTATCTGGAGCAAGTCAACTCTCATACCACCCCCCACCCCCCCCACCCCCCCACCCCCCCCTTTAAACTTTATTTTTCTTCATGGGAGGAATTAGTCAGGGAAAAAGAGAAGTGAGGATGGATGACTGAACTGCAAAATAGTAACAGAGGCATCACAACGAAATCGGGGAATTTACAAAAGTGAAAAATTAGATACAGCTACTGAGACTGCCAACCACAGGTGGGTTCTCTCATATTAACATAAACCCCCTCAGTTAAGAGGAATCAGAAGAGCATGGTACCAATTATTGTAAGCTGCCATTGCCACTCCCGTCGAGGCTCTGTTCAGTCCACAAGAAAAATCTCATGCTGTGTTAGAAGGGCCTGAAAATCCCCAAACCATTGCTGGGAAACTCCCCACAACAATATCCCTGCACGCAGAATTCTTTTGTGCTGCAACACAGCGGATGATCTAAATGCAACCAGTTGCTTTTGCATAAAAGTAGAGGTGCTCATCTTGTTACAACCCCAGCAAGCCATCACGCAGGAGCACACCTGGAAAAAAAAAAAAATCTCCTACAATAGGGTGCTGGACCATAACAGGCCTCTGCCACCCCTTCCACCCCCTCGGTTAATGAATTTTTCAAAAACCAAAGGGAACTGCCATCCTAACAACAGGAACTGGACAATTTGCAGTAGGTGCTACGCATGGTAGTGCTAGTAGCAGCAGGAGTGCCATGAATATGGAAGTGAGGAGCTAACAGGAGGAAGAGACATTTGGAGAGAAGTAACCTGCTCAGCTTCTCATAACAAAAACTAGTTTTAAAATCTTCAGCAGTGAAGCAAATGGGTAGGGTGTCACTGGTTCAGCTGAAAACTCACTTGCACCTTATGGTCACCATCTGTGGTGTGGAACGTTTTCAACCTTGACAAAGCAGATTTGTCCGAGGATATTTCCGCTCTTTGAAATAAGAGAATTAGCTGTGGTAAAACCGGAACCCGTGTTGGCACATCTACACTCAGGCGATCTCTGGAAAAAAAAAAAGTATATCATTGCAACAAGCGTCTGGTTGCCAACCTGTAAAAAATAACACCCCGCCACCCCCGGCCAGCTCCAGCTGTGTCAGTGCTGAGCAACACCAAAGGTCACTGCCTCTTCCTCCTCCTTTTTAAAATATGAAGTGCCTTTTTAAAAGCTCATGAGGAGGAAGGCATATGCAGCAGGTGGTCACATCTGTGCTCATCTCCCTCCGTCCTGAACAATTTGCTCCCGAGTGCTCTCTGCAAGGAAAAGGGTGGAAACTCCAGGGTGAGAAAGGAGGACGAGGGTGGGTGGGAGAGGACAAGGGCAGGCACTCCCACTCACATCTCAAGGAGGAACAGAGATCTTAAAGCCCACGAGCTGTTCACCCTCTCTCTTGATCTCTCACAGCGTAACCACTGTGGGAGAATTCCCCCAGAGCCTAACTAGCTGACAAGCACAAAAATCAACATATGTTTCAGATATGCATGCACAGCCATGCTCTCTATCGCTGTTGAGATGGAAAAGACCACAGAAATATAAAACATAGATGGTTTCCTTTGGATTTGCCCTTCATTTGAGAATTCTTCATTGGCTGTAATTGCATTCATAATAGTGCCGCGTTTGTGTATTTTTCAAAGGACTGAGCCAATAATCCAAATGATGACTCCAGCTCTGGACAGAGCCTTTCATTTCAACTCATTTAACATTTTAATAATTCTTTAAGTATTGTAAGGTTCCTGCGTCAAGCTGGAGGGGAGCACTGCAGAACCGCAGCTCCTCTCTCCTCCTGCTAAGATTTTCCATTGTGACTTTGGGCAAATCATTTAATCCTGGGCTTCAGTCCCCTCAGCCTACAAAACGGGGATCAACTGGCTTCCTTATCTCAAAGGTACATTGTGAGGATAAATTTGCGCATGCAATTACAGATCGTGTTTTTGGGTGCCAGCAAATACTTGCCCAACTGGATAGATCCAGTAGGGCATTTTGCTTCTAAAGAGATAATGATGCTCTGCTTTCCCTGGCCACCACCCTGAATGTCACAGACATTTTAAAGTTTTGACTTTTGAGGAACTGCACGGTCAACTACTACCATAGCTAAAGACAAAAAGTTTAATCTGTTCTACCCAGTTTTAATCTGTTTTATTTTTGCCTGATTCTTGAATTTTAGTTTTTCCTCCAAGTTCTCCCATCCCTCCCCGTAAAGAGGTGAAATCCCAGTGAGACACATGAGCAGAGCAGAGTAGCATTGTCGGGCTAATTAGAATCCAATTAACATAGTCAAATTTAACCACTTCACTTCCAGTTCTGGCAGGCAATGTGGCACACTCCAGCGGCGCAGGAAGTACTGCGATGCGAATGAAGCATCACGAGCTCGAGGCAGCCAGTAGAGACACAGGACGGCAATTGTCTGCCTGCAGAAACCACAAGAAAGGCCCCAGCTCTCACCATCAAGAGCTTCATATGTAACTCCGGCCTTTAAAATGTGTGACAATGACTCAGAATGAGGAACACAAGAAAATCTGCCGAAAAAGCAGTTTGTCACAATGTGGGATTCGTTTCTTCAACAGCTATAACCTCAGTTTCCTGATTCAGCAACTTTGATGCCTATAAATTAAAGAAATAAAGTGAAACGGTGATGTGTTTGCATGGGATGGAGGTAAAGCTGGGTCCAAAAGGAAAAGCACTTTGTCGTCCAGGAAATACATTGCAATGTGCCTGGATGCAAGATTAGTGTCACTAGTGAAGTTAGGAGAACCCTTGGATGATCATTAGGCTTACCAGTACCTCAGTAGGATTGAAATATGGGCAAAGTATCAGCCCAGCAGAAGTCGAGGCATTACTTCCAACCTCTCACCAAGTGTTTTTAAAATGCCCAAAGCCCAGCACTGGGGGTGAAAAGCAAAATCACAATAGAACAGATAAATAATAAATTAAATAACATGTTAAAGCCTCCTGGAAATGAAAACTGATTAGCCAGATTTCACAGAGGGTTGCAGTTCAGTCTGTTTCTCATTTTTGTTTATCTATATTTAATACTGATAAATAATGTTATTTCATTATGAGTCTTTGAAGGGTGTTTCTCGCCTTTCTTAAAGGGATAGTCAGGCTTAAAAAAAATCATCGCCTATGGATTCTGGGTTAGTAAAATAGAAAAAAACACACTTCTTTTTCTCCACTAATGATGCTTGCACGTTTTCCTGCACTCTGTTTTTTCCTGACTTTGCAGATGCTAGAAACAGAGCTCTACTAAGAGCTCCCATCTTCTCCCCATATTGAAAACCTGGAATATTGACTGCTGCTGAACTTAAATGTTGTGCTTTATAACTCATTTTATCACCCTCAAAGATAAGAGAGGAAGGTCCGAGAGGACCAGTTCAATAGCTTCTCGTCTCACATGGCCCATGTGCCCCTGACACCGGAGGATGGGGAAGGAGTCACCCAGCCCTGCCGTGTAGTTTCCCTCCAGCGTTATGCCCAACCCCATCAGATGCTTCAATTTGCAGACATAGGATGCCAACATTAAAAAGCCACTTCTCATATAATTAGGAAACAGTGACCAGCACTGGCAAGCCTTTATGCACCACATGATGACCCTGATCCTACACATCCTTGCCCAGCAAGCAGCAGACCTGCCCTGCTTCCAGCTGCTGGAGATCAACACCACAGCCTGGAGGCGGGCAGGTGAGAAGCTCCCCTGCATATCCCTTCATTAATTAAAAGACATGTAAGGTGAGAAGGGGAAGCACGTTAATGGGCATTGGCTTTAGATGAAGAGATGGAGCTTTACAGAGCAGCAAAACACAGGCGAGAGTTTTGGCACCGCGCTCCTCCCACAAGTCACCCTCCTGCTCCCAGACGGTAATTTGACAGCTACGTACCATGACTTCAATAATGCAGAAAACAGCCTTGCATTTCCTAGAACTGCTTAACACTGTTTAATTGTGCTAATTTAACCCAGGTGGTCTCCACAGCAGTCGTTGCCTTAGGCCTGGAGAAAAGCAGGGAGGAGAAAGCAGTGAATTTGCTGCATTCGTGCATGAGAAGAGTCCAGAAAACCGAGTTGAGACGTGCAGAAACAAGGTGTAGTAATTGCACCCTTTGTTATCAGCTCCTGCAGAACTAGGGGAAGGTCTCAGCACAGGCAGCCTTCCAGGCAAGCATCCTCCTCTCCACGGTCCTACACATGGGGACACCTGGGTGCTGATGGAGAAGTTAAAAAGACCTGTGGAGGCTAAGGCTGGGGACAGTGCAGAGATATTTCTTCTGTGAAGGGTGTATTCTGAGTTTGTCTTTGGATAGAGTGTATTTTATGGGCAATGTGCTTATCAGTGGTGGCTTTGAGGAGCAGGATGCTGTAAACTGTGGACACTTTTTTGCTCACAGGATTTTGAGGTGGAAAGCACTGGGATCATCTTTAATCTCTGGGGAGCCTGGGTGAGTATCTGTTGTGTAATATAGCTCTGCTGTAACCACCAGCACATCAGCGGGTCGCTTTTTCTGAGCAGGTGCATGTGCTAAAGTGGAGAGGAAGGAATGTTGTGCCAGAGGTCTTTTATCTGAGTAACTCTTCAAGAAGGAAGATGGGTGGCCCTCAGGAGGGGTGCAGATAGTGTTGCCTGGGGCTGTGTGGTGGTGGTTGGTGTTGCCAGACCTGCTGCTGCATCCCTGGCTTATGAGCTGGAAATTGTGTTGCTGAACTAGGATGACCTTGTTACTCCAAATGGAGCCACTTTTTCTGCCCCCAGAGTTTATCCAATTGTCTGTTCGTTTGGCAACCTGAGCAGAGCAGTGTCTCCAGCTGGACTGCTGGATGTCTGAAACTAAGGCTGTCTGTGAGCAGATGGGAATGTTCCCATGTTTCTGTCTCCAGCTCTCAGGGACCTGACTGAGACTCACAGTGCTCAGAATGCTGAAGGAGGATGCCCAAAAAATTTCACAGCAAACGCAGCTGGAAAGCAATCTTTTTTTATTCAGTTTGGATTTCTCGGGCTGTTTCTCAGCCTGAAACCCCGATCTGAATCAAGTGATGCACAGTAAGGAAGGGTGTTGGATTCCTGCTCATTTCTGTGGTGCGCTCTCTGTCCTACTTCTCCAGCAAGTAGGACATCTGAGATTTATGGTCACCCTAGTCTCCAGCTTCAATCTCCCAACTTCAGCCCCAGCCCTCAGAGCCAAGGCTGAGCTCCAGGTCAGACTCTGAGCACTCTGCAACACTGCAAAATATTCCTGTGACCAGGGAAAGAAAAAGCAAATGGAAATACAGCTTTGTAATTCAGCGCTGGGAGCGCTTACAAGGACAGGGGACCCTAAGCTGTGATCCCTGCTACCTTCAAAAATATTATCTTCCCAGTTACTGAAAATGTCTGTCATGGGAGCAGTGGATTGGAATTTCCCTGTTCCTAAATGACTGTGCTCACAGCCATGCTCCCTTACTGTTTTTCTGTGCCATTACAGTTTCAGGCATCATAAGCCGTGCCTGCACCATCCATGCTTGAGTCCAGGATAGACAGAAAACTGACTAAAGAAAATTAAGCTCCACCTTGATGTCCTACTTTTCTCAGGCTATGTTTTTGCAACTTTGTAGCAGATGGTATGTCTTAGGTATATCACTTTAGAGATGCCAAGTGATGTACTATCTATCAGTGTTTTTATTTAATGAGGAGGGAAATTCTGACTCCTACTTACACTTGGGAAGCTGCAACACGGAGACAGGTGTGATGCTATTTCATACTGCTGTATCATCCACCCAGAGCTCTCAATAGCTATTTTTAATCTGGACACTAAAGGAACTATTAATTAGGAAAACATATCTGGATGCCTAATAAAAATTGTAGAGACTATAATGGTGTATTATAGCATCTTAATTTTCTTCAGAGACTACAATTAGCAGTGAGTTGGTCTGCACTATGATGATTTTTTTTTTTCTTCTTTTATCTGACAAAATAAAGGTTGCAAATGTAGGGCAGCTGAGTCATAATGGGAGATGTATGGGATTCCAGCCCAAAGCGCTTTACGTGCGTGTCCAGTCAATACACTTAAAAGGAGCCATTTTACTTAAAAGCTGATGCCTCTAAAGTGAAATGTGCAAACCATTAAAGGGCTCTATGGCACTCGGTGACAGCTTTGCTTTTAACTGCAGTAGGACAAATACCAGCATTTAATACTATATGGTATTATAATTCAATAAAAGAAATGAAACAAGGTACAGCTGAGCAAGGAGGAAAAATATAAGTAACTGGGCTGTAGTCACTGTTTTTAAAATGTGAAGTAGGTGACAGCATTGAATGCAACTGCTCATAAAATAATGCCACGGCATTTTGCCATTTACATATAGCCAAGTCCTTGGGTTTATATCTCAGCTTTAATGTGGCACAATAGTTTCCATTACCTGCATATCAGATCAGAGATTCTACATTTCTGGTGGACTTTCACTGCTGAGGTGATGTTACCCAATTCTTCTGCTTTGTGGGACCACAAAGGAGGACGATTGCATCGGCACAAGTTAACTTTATTTTCCTTTTCACAATGAAATCAATTTTTTTGAGTGAGTGCTTAGATGTGTACTTTTACATAGGAGAATATTTATTAGTGAAACACATTTCTTCTGTACAGGGACTTGATTATCAAGTCAGCCGAAATCCATAAAGGCTAATTGAACTTGAAATACTTATTTCTTTGGTGTCCCTCTGTCACATCTGAATATAAAAGGTGGGAAGTTTGCCCCTGAGGAACTTGGATGAGGTTCATCCATGTCCTTCTAAGGAAGCAGAAGACAATACCAATCTTGCTGGACCTCTACAAACAGCAAGTGAGCAAACTCTTTGCAGTGGGCGTTTTTCATTAGAAAAATGTAGCAGAAAGGGCAGAAAATGTAAAAAAAGAAAAAACAAACAACAGGAAAACACTAAAAAGTAGTAATCAGCTGAAAGCGCTATGTGAAGTGATCCTGGAGCTGATGACCTTAAAAAAACCAAAAAAACCAAACAAAAAAAAACCAACCAAAAAACCCCACCCTAGCACCAAAGTAAATCTCACCACTGCCATCATTGCTGAATGTACCTTTCGTTTCCTCTCCACAAAGCAGAGGTACAAACCACTTGGAAGTCAACCAAAAGCATCAGCGTCTCCCTGTTGTTGACGTGGGTGGGAAACCCCCTTCTGCCGTACAAGTCCTCACACGGGGGCCGTTGTGATCGTGTCTTGTGGGGGAGAAGACGAGCAGTGGATTCCACCTGGCTCCCTTGAAGCCCGCTGGGTGCCGCAGCGTTGATGCTCAAAGGGTGCCCAAGCCTTTGGTGCGGCACACTGGGAAGGCTGTGGCAGGTTCTCGGGGCTGTCACTGCCTGTGTCAGTACTGCAGCCTTGTGCCTTCCAACATCCTCAGCTGCTCCGCAACTGTAGAAAGATTATTTATTTTTTTTCTGGTAATCTAGGACTTCTCCAAGATGGATTTTTCATAACTCACTTCCGTATGTTTCTAAATGTGGGTAAGAAATCTGATGAATGAAGGAGGAAACGGGATCTGTCTGAGGCTATGCCCCCCCTCCCCCCCTTCCCTTTCCTTTAAAAAAACTTTTTTTTCCCCCCATGAAAAATCAGCAAATGTGCTGATGTGACAGTGACTTTTTCATAAAAGGCTCAGACTGACCTGCTCAAACCCACTTTGCTGCTGGGAAAGCCCACACCATCACCCTGCTCCTGCCTTGGCTGGGTGCGGGAGGGAGCTGGGAGGGGGAAGCAGCGACCCGGGCAGCCCGCAGAGCCACGCTCCCTTCTTGGAAACAGGGAAAGGTGATTATGGATAAGCTGGCGGATTTGGGCCGGAACCAGATCTCAGGGACACTTAAAGAGGTTTAGCAAGCTGAACGTCATCCATTTTCTGCAGCCTGGTCCTGGGGTGGGGAACTAGTCCCCCATATTTTCACAGATGCTTGCAAAAAAATATAGCTTAGACTTGGTGAATATTAGACACTTGGTATTGTGTTTTAAATTAATTCTTCTGCCTATACCTTCATCTGCCGTGGTACGAATGAACATTACAGGCTGAACATTAGATATTTATGTTCATTTAACAATCTGTAATAAGCTATTGGGGCTGATTTTGACATGTGCATTGAAGTTATTGCTTTTTTATCAATATCACGGTACATTTGTCAGCAGAGACTGATAATTGTATTGCTATGTATATAACCGATCTTGTAGTGTGACATTCTCAACACTGTGCACAAATTGAATACATTTCGTCTTAAATGCAAGCCTATTAATTAACATCAGAAAGAAACAGAGAATTTTAAACTGCCAACTATGGAGCATCTCTGAGCAGTGTCTTCTCTGGTAAATAACTCAGTCTTACACGATCACCTACTTGTCTATTTATTTATTTGGTATAGGATGCCAGAGGAAATGTAAGGTCAGAGGTCTGAAATCAAGGGCACGAGAGGCAGGACAAAAAGGGCTGACAAGGCTGCTGTAAAAGCACGAGAGCATATTTCTGTGTTAGCAGGCATCAAGCAGCATCTGCTGTAGGTATGGCAGCAAGAGTGGCTTTCGTTCCATTCCTTGCTTTTCACACACCAGTAACTTAGACAAATGCACTGCATATGTGGACACAGGTAGTCATCTGCACTTTTCAGAAGTGTCCAGCCAACTCTGAGTTTTAATTACTTCTAACTTCTCTATTAATTTCCTTCCAACCTGGCTGCTTTTTATACAGCCAATGATGAACTAAATATGAGGCCAGGTTTCAAGAAAAAGTAATTTTAAACCAGGAAATCCTTTTAAAATGATAAATATTAAGTCACATGCACTGGAATATGTGGGATTTTATGCACAAGGAAGAGAAGACTTAAGGCGGTGAGAGCACTGAGGGCCTGGGAAGGATTTCCCTGTCATAGCTTAATGGGGTTCGTAAGAGAGACGATGAGCCAGACCATGCTTGAAAACTAATTGCCCATTATTTTGGTGTGATGATGGTTAACATTAAGATTTTCTGCAGTTCAGGTTACAAAAGCAGTGAAATGCGGTTGCTTTTATCAACTCACCGAAGCGTAACAGAACTGTAGTAAAAATTCACTGGGAGAAGTTGCAGTCTTCAATGTTTGCCTCTTCTGGCAGAGTATGAAGAAGAAAAAAAAAAAAAGGAACTGTACCTTATGCCAAAGTAAAAGCCATTGCTTAGGAGTTTTCTTTGGCATATAAAATCTGTGCTACAGATATAAGGCTTCTGCCACATGAAATAAAGCAAAATGAACTCTGGTAAGAACAAGACCAAGCAGTATAGGATGAGAGGCCAGGTACTAGAGAAGCTCTAACCTTGTAATCAGCTAAAAGACCGAGATTTCATATTACAGTTGAAAGTAAAGATGCAATGTCAGTATTAAGACCAGAGACAGAGCAAAAAATAGCATGGAAGTAACTGCCAGTCATCTTGCCAAACTTACCAGGATTTTCTCTTGGTAGCAAAAGATGGACCTGCATGAATGTATTCCTGATACTTCAGTAATTTTCACAACAAGCAATAAGGCAGTGCACAGGTCAAAAAGGGACGGGGAGAGTGGGACCAGCACACAGAGAGGATACACCTCTGTTGGATGTAACCAAAACACAACACTGAGAATGCAGGTATTTCTTTCCTATTTGTGTAAATGTCTTACGGCGGTATTTTTCATCATAAATATTATTTTCCTCTCCCTTAAAAAGTCTTCCTTGTAAACTCATGTTTTGCAGTTTCCTCATTGTCAGAGAAGGGTGTGAAGGGAAAACGGTTGGCTTTAAGTAGCTAGATGAAGTAATGTTTATTAATTTCAGAAGCATCTCTTCTTATCAGAATCCACCCACCTCTGCTTCCAACAGCACCTGTCGGAACAGTTATGTGAAATTTGCCTGAACCACTGTAGTCAGTATCTTCTTGATTCCTACTGCAACGAGTTTTCCATTTAGTAATAACAATACCACCAGGCAGCGGTTGGACTAGTTAGCTAGAGAGAGGCAGATTCTTCTGCCTTCTCATTCCCATGCACAGATGGAGACGAGAGGAGGCCCGGTTTAGCTTACAAACATGACAGTGTAGCTAAAGTTGCTTTTCAACTTAAATTGACTGTATCACCTCTACATATTCTGCAAATTGATGTGACTGTGCTTCCACATTACTTGGTAATATATTCTGTGCTAATAATGCAACCATTTACAAAACACTTTCTAGTTTATCATGCAAAAAATATTAATCAGAAGACGAGCATAATCTGAGAAAGATCTTGTTCCACTAACAGCTCCACAAACAGCCACGTGTAATTTTTTCCAGAAATGACTCAAAAGATCACCTGCTAATCCACTGACTGGTACAAAAGAGCTGCCATTAGGTACAACTCATAGGAAGGAGCTCCCAAAGGGCATGACACTGAAAAGCACTGTGGGCTTTGCGCTTTGAAACCTTTCTTTCCCTCACACCTGCTAGGCTGGCACAGCTGAATTTTCCCATTCCTGTCAAATCTTTCCAGTTTAAGATGAGTAATAGTGCCAGATTTCTGAAGAGATATACCACTTAACATCGTATTCTTCAGTAAAGATCCTCTTAAACACTTTTATTTGCAAAGGTTACTACAACAGCTGTTTGGCTGAATATATTTTCAAAATGAGTGTTTACGTTCTTCCACAGCTATTTCAACTCTTTTTTCTTCATGTGTTGTATCTAAAACATGAGTTTTTATCAAATTTGTAACGTGAGTCCTTTAATTTATTAAGACTATTCTGTTTAATTGCTACAATTCACCTCATCTTCTGTAGGGTACGTGCACCATCCACCTTCAGTCTTTAATTGACTGCGGTTTTATTCGCTGCACCTCTTTCACCTTATCTTAATTGATTGTGCTGTGTCAGCTCCTTTTGAAATACCAAGCAGAAAAGACAAAGTGTTTTCATAGATTTCAAGGCCATCACAGCTCTCCAGCCTACCACCCCGTGTGAGGCAGATCGCAGACATTCACACAGTCTGCCTCAATTTTGAGTTATTGAGTCTGCAGCTCAGTCACTTGTGGTTGAGCTAGAACATCTCTTCTAGGAAGTTTTCCAATTTCAAAGACTTCAAGTGACAAAAATTATCCCACATCCCATGTGTAGCATCCAAATGTTAAATTGTTCTAACAGCCAAATTATGTGCAATGTTAAAAATTTACACCTCATTTCTGATAGAACTTCTTCAGATTCAGTTTATAGACAGATGACCATTTTATGCCTGGATCTTGTGACTAAAAGGACTTCCAGAATTATACAACTTCTCTGATTTATTTAATGGGCTTAAATGCAGACTGAAATAAAAGTGGTATATAACTGCAAAGGGATTTTTCAAAAGATAACTTGAGTACTCACTGGACAGTTACAAAGGCAATTAGTGAACATACAGCTGGGGTTTATATATATATATACAGAAATATATAAATGATGGTTAAATATTTATATATATATATATATGTGCACCACAGGTATGGAGAAGGGACTAGATGCCCAAATGGGAACTTCTGTAGGAAATCTCCTGTACCAGCACAATCGTTTAAAGGCTAGTTAGTCCAACGCATGATTAAATTACTAACTCTGCTTCCTTCCTCTTCTTCATCTTCTTGTGGGCATCTTGGAAGTTGTTCTCAGGTCTCAGATGGGCAAGGTGACTACATTAGGTGTTTCTTGCAAGGACAGAGAGAAAAGCAGGGCAGCAGAACTGCAGGGTGCGATGGTACAGGCGGTGAGGGAAATTACCAAACACCTCATGAGAAGTTTTTTTTTTTTAATTTATTTTCCTTAGTAGCTTGGCAACACATAATTCTCTAGTCTTCCGAACCCTGTCATCTAAATTATGTTAGGATTCAAACAGCTAGCAGACTGTAAACAGGAGAGATTAGTCATCCCCTGATCCCCAGCAATACCATTTTGGAGAGAGGGAGAGTGGCTCCTATATGACCCTGCACTGTTTACATCGGGGTAGCAGCAGGGAAGAACGTGGGAAAGTCAGATATGAGTGGCACTTCAGAAAAAAATTGAAAACATTTGTCAACACTGTGACCTACTACGTAATAGCTCATAAGTGGTGCTCAGCGCTGTCTCGCAGATGCCCTTCAGTGGGATGAACTGGAGCATCACAGTCTAGTTAGCGGGAGGCAGTCTGTTGCTCTGTTTGAGCTGGGTTCCCTCTTCACCATGGTGACCAAGAGAGCTATATCTGATCTGCTATTCTGGCAAGGTCCTCCATCATTTTTCTGTCTTCTCATCGCAAGCCTCCTCATCAGTGTTTTCCAAGAAACCTCAATCACTATACCTGACAGAGCCGGACTTCTTTCCAGCAAATGAATACAACAAGGACCTGGTGCCATTTTTGGGAAAATATGTTCTTCCCTCCTGGAGGGTTTCCAAAGGGAAGGCTACCACAGCAACCCCCCTCGAGGACAGGCAGCCTAACAGCAGCTGACCCAAGCTGTGTTTTCGGTCTGTGTATATCAGCAGTAAAATGGAGTGCGCTGGTGGGATGGGTGAAGGTGTGGCCTTCCAGTACTTAAAGGGGACTGGCAAGAAAGACTGGGACAGACTTTTGAGTAGGGCCTGTAGTGACAGGACAAAGGATAATGTTTTAAACTAAAGGACAGTAGGTTCAGACTAGATATAAAGAAGTTTTTTACGATGAGGGCAGTGAAACACGGGAGCAGGTTGCCCAGTGAGGTGGTTGATGCCCCATCTCTGGAAACATTCGAGGCCAGGTTGGATGGGGCTCTGAGCAACCTGGTCTAGTTGGGGATGTCCCTGCTTATTGCAGGGGTTGGACTAGATGGCCTTTCAAGGTCCCTTCCCACCCAAACTATTCTATGATTCTATGGTTTCACTATGTATTTGAGCACTGACTTTACAGATACATACCAGATCATTTTGAAGTTGCTTGCTCCAAGGCTGTGAGAGTGAGTTGGAGTGATGTTACCTTTAGCTAAGACAGCTCCGTCTCAGAGGTGCCTGAAGAGTCATCCAAGCCCTGCGCTATTGTTCCCACTGCTGTGTTTTGTCTGGGCAGCCCAAACTCTTATAAACAGGAAGCAGGAGACTTCAGATGATTTCTCCGCTTGAATACAGATTGGTACAGGCATTTGAGATTGCTGCCCTTCTTACAAACAAAACTCATTTATATGAATATTCATAGCCAATTAAACTGTCTTGACTACTTAAGGAAATGCCTGGACTTACACATATTTACTGAGTGTGTGTTTAGGCTACAGGTCTTCCTCCAGGAGCTACAGATACCAATCTACTATTCAGTCCTCAAGCTGCTAGCAGGCATGTTTTTTTTCCTGAAACTCTTCTCCCATAAATACCAAATAATACTATAGTTTGTGCAATAGTCCCAGAGATATCGGTTGACCCAGACTGTATTTGTTTTCATGAGACATCTTTACGGCACTCTGGGGAGAAACCAGAGTTTCAAAAACAGAACATCTATCCTCAGACAAATCTGCTGAACTGCAGAGCCTTATTTCCTGACTTCCAGGTATTTCTTTTGGAGTGGATACAGTAACACTTGTACATCATTCTGAGTCACTCCTTGTGCATATGTGCACATTACATCCATTTTCTCCTGTACTGACAGGACATTGCCAAATGGTTTAGTTTAAATAGAGCTGGCTCTTCAGCATAATTTTTCACACACACATTTTAGCGCACTGAAAACTGAATTCTGATTTACAACCTTTTTGGAATTTGTTTTTCACCGCAGTTTATGCCAAAGATGTTTTATTCATATAAAACAAATGCCTAACATTTGTTTCATTAAGATATTAAACTTGCAGTCCGTTTGCTCCCACCGAAGATACCAGCCACGTAAAGGATTGCCAGGCCAGGCTCTGGCACAGGCATGGCTAAAGGACTCAGAAAATGGCATGTGAGCTCATCTTTTGCAGCTCTGACTAGGCAAGCCCTGTTCAGAGCCCTGATTCAGTGGCAATTAAATAAACCAGAAAAGCATCCAACCCCACCCTTTGCAGCTGGAGCTTTGTCTGAATGTGATAAGACATCATTAATTTTCAATTTGACCTCAGCCTACAATGTTCAAGTGGCCTCTTTGTTCTCATAGCGACGTTACAAGCAAGGTCTGAGTCAAGGGAACTGGAAAGGAAATATTAAAATAGTCCTAAAAACCTTTTTAGTCTTGTGATCTCGCTCCTCCTAACTTAACTGTGCACACCTTATCCATTGGACCATCACGGCTCTACGACGTGGATTTCCTCTTGGTTACTGCTTCTTTCCTAGGACAAACAACGCTGGTCAACCAAGGTGACCAGTTGTGCAATGGTAATAATGAACGTGGAGACACCGCAGCAAAAACATGTTGTGAACAAAACGGCAGGGCAAAGTTTATTTATATCAAATGTCTGTGTGTAAGGTTTGTAACAATTTACAGGCAGAATAAAAGCTGAAATTCACTGATTAAAGTGTTCACTGTGAATAGCTTGTACAGCTCTGAATTCAAAGACATAGTTGAAGAAACTGTTATTACAATCCACTGAAAAAAGAGCTATTGTGAACCTATGGGCACATCAACAGCTGTCTATGGAAAATTATTATTATTAGAGAATAGAAAATGTCCTATTTTTAACAGATAATCCCAGAATCTGGGTTGAATTAGAATGAAGGAGAGCCCATCTTTCACATCCTTTTTCATTCAGGCATTTGGCAAGCTGAGACTTTACAAAATATAATTTAGGATGTTTAAATTGCTGTTTGTTACTGGTGCTTTCTCATCATAACACCTCGAATACTTTGGCAGAGGACCTATGGCTTGGGTCCCTCTGTAAATACATAACTACTTACTATGGTTCTTATGTGCTTTAGGCTGCTCAGTTTGGGTTCACAGGGTGGGATCCAAGGGGTGCTTTAGGGTTCTTTTAAAGTGTTTTTCTTTCTGCTTTTAAGCAAATCCAGTTTTCCATCAAGTAACACATGCTTTGTACTGAATTAAAACAAATCTTCAGAATCTCTCTCCCTCTGATAGAATTAACAGGACTGGATGGCACCAGAATTGGGACTAGCACTTGTTAGAGACTTCATTTTGTCTTCTTCTCTGTGGATGCTCTGAAGGAAGAAATCTTGGGGGATTGTCACATTGAATATGAGGGAAATGGATAGGTAATACCTTGACTGTGTCTTCAAAAACTTTCAACAGCCCGAGGCCAGCACAGAAACCTGTGGAGCTGCATGTGTCTGTGGCAGGCAAAGGACACCCTGCGCTCCGACAGAAACTCACTGGAGCTCAGCCTGTATCTCAGCCCGTCAGAAAGAAACAAGGAAAGAGGGTGGACAGAAAAATTGTTTCACCACTCACTGATGGTGCTCTGCCTTTTGTGGAGCAGAGGAAGACCTCGTGTGTTCTGGCCCCATTTCTCAGGGCACCTTCAGAAGGTGCATGAGCTTCCAAAATGTCTTTCTGCAGAAGAGAAAGGAAAGGGAGGTCGTAACACAAGCACAAAGAGGGGTCTCCAGGTGGAAAGTTAAACCTCCCAGCTTCCTGGGGTATAAATTTATGTTTGCTCACACTATTCATGTAAAAGGAGTACCCCACCTCTAGAATGCTATATGGTGCTTCCAAGGTCACCCTCTGTAGCCTCACATTTCTGATGCATTTTTGGGAGGGATATGGGGATGCAGTCAAGTCAGGAAAGGCCTTGGAAAGAAAAACCTGAAAAGTGGTGGCATAAGTACTGCTTGCCAAATTACATAAAAAAATGAAATTATGAGATTTCTGTTAACTAGCAAATTATAGGACTTTAAAATTTCCTCTCCTGAATATATAGACTTTAGGTTATATACATCAAGTAAATGACCTCAAGGAATATTTTTGCAATAGACCTGAACTATTTTGTGTAAGTTTAAGGGTATTGGAAAGGGAGGGATGATGGATAAACTAGTTAATGTTTGGTGACTTCCAGTCAGAGTCAAGCACAGAAACTAATGAAAAAAATGTTTGGGTTTTTTAATGCTGCCTATTAGACTTGTAGGTGTATGTACTCTTTCTGGGGGGAAAAAAAATTAACAAATTGAGCATGGGTTTGACTAAATTTCAGCTTCCTGATGAAATATGTTCAGACAATAAGGGAAAACAAGCAACATTATCTAGGTTCCACCACATTATGTGACCTACATGAACAGCTCAGGCATATCAGGCAGAAACTGAGACCTGATAACACTTTATAAATACCCAGATGGGGAAAAAAAAGTACTGTGAAATACTTCTACAGACAAATCACATTCTTGAGCAAATTTTCTGCTGGTCAGTGGGCAATGCTGGAACCTGAACCCAGCACTGAGTTCAAGGTTTTTTTCACTTCTCAGCGCAGGTATTAATCGCAGCAAAGCATCAGTGATCTGGTCCCTCTGTGCTGGAATGATTATCACTGAGCTGATGGATGTAACTGCAAATGTTGTGAAGAGTCCTTCCAGATCTGCACTTTGTATTGCAGCTGTTAATATATTGTTTTATTGCTTTGTTTTCTTATCCAAATTTTAGTTGCCTGAATGACATATTAATTAACAAAACTCAGAGTGGGTTAATTCAACAACTGGCAGGCTTATATTTATCATTGTTCTGTAATACTACCCAAATGTCAGCATTTAGTTTGAGGAATTCCTCTGAACTAGCAAACCAGAGAATAATAAAGATGCTATAATTTTCTTTCACCAAAATAAACAGAATATTTTCTTAGTTAATTGTTTACATGTCTTACTCCTGTCACTTCTTTCCTTTCATCCTTATTCTTCTTGTTTTCCTTTATTCACATTTCATCTCTTGAACTCCTTATCTCTCTAATCCCTTATCCTTTATGTTCTTGTTTTATCTCTCATTCCACCATTTTATTCCCTGTTTCCTAAGCCTATCTCCCTTCCCATGCTAGGCTCCCCAGGCTTTAAATGCCCTCTGAACCCTTCTTCCCTTTCCCCTAGTTCTCTACCTTTCTCTTCTCTTTCATTTTTCCTTACAGCAATCTCTGCAGAACAATACTAGAAGTCAAGCTGGCAAGCTGACAAAAAAGAACAGTTGGAAAGAAAAGTTTACTCAGACAGGCACATTTCTTTTTTTTTTTTTAAAAAAATATCTATAGGAAGGTGTTGCCAAATCATCTGCTTTTTCAGATGTGAAACTTTTAGCAAGGCTTTCTGCAGTGCTGATGTGAGGGAAGGAGCAGGAAACACTATCAGGTTGCCAGATGACTTAAGGACAGTGAGGTGGGATTCTTATATGCACGTGATAGCAGTAATTCAGGATATTATTCCTCATGTAAAAATAGCTATGTAAAATTAACACAAAGGCTTTGGTATAAAAAGATAAAAGCCAGGAAACTCAGAGGCTGTGCAGCTCTTTTTATCTCGTTTCATTTTGGTTAGGGGATTGCAGGGAAACAGCAGAAGAGATAGAGTGTTTACATTAAGGCATCTGGGCCAAGGTGTAGGTACGACAAAAGGTTATTGTATTCCTGCTTGTCAAATGGGTGGGAAGAGAACTTGAGTGTAAAGGAGGTGATCTCAGGCTGGGGACACACGGACAGAGATGAGAAACATGAAAGGCAAATCTGGAGTAAGTCACGCAGCGGCAGTCACCTACAAATTAGCAGGCTGGATGTTGGCCGGTGGGCCTGTGAACGAGAGAAAATTTCAACTGTGATTTGCACAGGAGTACGTTTGTTACTGGGGGATAGAGCAAACTCCTTCAGGCTTTGCATTATACAGTCTCCGCTTTTTAAAAGCTTAAGGAAATGTTCTTTCCCTGTTCAACCAACTGAAGCCGGAGCAGCTACAGTTGGCAAATATCTATTAGATTGCATTGATTTATTCTGGATTTGTATTTTGCTTCTGGAAATAAAATGGTGATGTGAAGAGAGCTGTAGATGGGATTTCTACTCCCATCCCCACTATCCGAGCTGATGACCCTGAGCCTTGACTTGCATTCCTAATAGGATAGACCTTCTTTTGTAAGAATTCTTTAGCACCTGTAGGTTATGAGCTCAATTAGCATCTATATCCTGAACTGAGCTGAGTTGCACAAGCTTTTATAGAAGTAACAACCAAATGGCTAATTAGGTCAAATTTGGGGCGTATCAAACTTGACAGTGTCTGGCTTACATCACTGTGGATTTACATAATGGAACTTAACGGCGCTGAAGAATCTGTTGTGTCAACTCTGATGACTCCGTGGAAGGTATTTTCCATAATTTCCTTTAAAACATAAAATACTCACTCAGAAGACTATCTTCTCGATAACTTTTCCATCTGTACTGCACAGTGCAGGGCCTATCACTGCTCATTGCTTGGGCTACTAAGACAGCAGTATTTCAATCAGTTATCTTATTTTTCAGAATTCAGTAATCAACGTCAGCAACCAATTGTTTAACAAATTTCCTTTTTAAAACCAAAGCCATTTTTCAGCTAAACCTGACCTGTTTTTTTTCAACTGCAAAAGCTTTGGAGAGACGGCAAAACCCACGAGGACTCAAGGTAAATGTGTCTGGCAGTCTTTTCCAGAGATACTACCTATCAGCAAGCAATAAAAAAAAAAATATCCAAACAAACCAACAAAATCTTAAGTTAATAAAGTTTTATATTCTTACTGTGGCTTCCTCTGTCTTCTAGCAGCCCATCCTGTACATCAAAGGTCACAAAGAACACAATGAGTCACTATCAAAACTCAAAGAATGCTTCGTGAACAATTACTATACATAAATTGCAGCCTGGTATTTCGTTTCTGTGCCAACTCACAGTAATACAGCCCATTTCCTCTTCATTTTTTTCCCTGCAGCTTTTGTCCGTAATAGCAAACAGCTTTGTTAATCTGCTCACAGAGCTTGAATTTATTTTTTTGGGGGTGTACTTATACCTTTGCCTTTTTGAGTACTGGGAAGCAGTGCTATGAAGTCTTTTGCTACAGCTCTTTAGGCAATGTTTCTTTGGTGTCAGAGACTACAATAACTTTATAATGCTGCCAGGCTTCCTAGCCAAAAACATCATTAAGAATACTGAAAGGGTCCCCTCTGAAACCCAGTATCGAAGTGTCCCCCAGAGAGGAATCAGTCATACATTAGCTCATGCCTAGCAGAGCAACTGAGCACCGGCAGCTGTGAAACCTGTGTGGATCCCTTAATATTTGCCATTGTTGGGAGAACTGGTCTCAGGATCCATTCACCCCGTTCAGAGGCCAACATGGTACCTTACACACTTTTAATACCACGCATGAGGGACAAAATAGGCCTTCTGTTCAGAGACGAAAGCATCTTAGCAATTGTCAGCTTTGGCATTTCATACTGCTATCCTCAGTTTTCCCACTTTTGGCAATACTTTCCAGTGATTCTTGCTGCAATCCCCTGAAAGAGAAGCAGAGATGTTCATTCACTTGTATAAGTTTAATATCTGAGAAATAAAAAAAAATGTTAAAAATTTTGCTGAATAAATATCATAAAGAGAAATAAAGGAGAATTGTTTTTTCAGAAGATATGATTTATATGTGTGTGCATGTGTATGTGTGCAATTAAGTAATGAATGCATACCTAGGTTTATACTGGCATTGTGTTACTACCTATGCACTCGAATTCTGCAAACTGGTTGGGGTTTTTAAGTAGTCTTCTGGTTAATATTTATTGTCTTTAATGAGCAGTATTATGGACTAGAAAATTGGGATGACAAATAGCAACAAATGGCATTCTCTCAACAATTCCACAATAAGAAAAGAGGGAAGTAAGATATTATCAGCTAGTTTCCTTCTGAAGAGAAGGTTAAATCAAAATTCTTTGGTTTAGAAAATTACAAAGCAAAAATACTTCAGACTACTATTTTACCTAGCATGGGAGGAAGATAGTAGATATTTTTAATGTTCCTAAAATAATCACATCCTATTGTACCCAGCTGTAGTAAAAGGTATTTTGAAGTAAAACACTGGGGTTTTTTGCCTCCTGTATTGTGAGAACTGTTCAAAGGCCCTTTTGGTTCATGATAACAGAAGTAATAAAACATGTTTGAGGGATGTATGCTTTGTCTCATCTGGCCATCCGCTAAAACACAGCACTCACAGTCTGGTCCAGGGCTTTGGTTTGTCTTCAATAATATTCAGATCAAGTACTGACATGAAGAGGACTCCAAGAAGGGACAGTGGCTGTCCTTACAATACACTCAACAAGTTTGGAGCCTAAATTTTCATTCTTTGCTCTGTTATTAACCTTATGCATAAACTTGTATGCATTTACCCATGTAGTTTCCAGTTTGCAATCTGTAAAAAGGAGATGGTAGCACTTACATATCTTTGGGGATTAAGATCTAATCCTGGAGGGGCTCCAGGCTGGCAGCATTTTACGCTCACAAAAAGCACCACTACAGCAACTGTGAATAGGCATAAGTACAGACAGGTCCTCACAAAAGTGGGATACATTTCTTAAATGCTATTCTGGGGGAATAATATTATCATGTAAATCTTATAAATTATTAATTATTAATAAAAATGAAGTGTATTTAGCATCTTTGAGTGAAAGCTGCTATAGAAGGCTAATTCATAAATCTTTCTATAGCCAAATTTCAACAAAGCATTTGCAGTTTTTGTACATTCTTGGTCGATTAATTATGCAAACTTGCATATACACATTTAATCTCCATTTTGCATATGCTTATACCTATCTGCAAATTACAAGTTGCATAAGCGCTGTAGAATTTGCATACATCCAAACAGAAGACTCATTTCTGCAGAAGGACTTCTAGAAATGTGACCCCTTCTAAGTTCTACCAATAAAATACAGAAAACTTGCTGTCACTTATGATGTAGAGCAAAAATAGTGATGAAAGTGGTTGCTTGTGATTGAGAAAACAATACATTCTTTGGTCCTTCCATGCAAAAAAATATTTCTGCTTTTTTTTTTTTTTTTTTTTTCCCCTTCTTCTCTTACCCTAACTGAATGTGGGTGGGAAACAGTGGAAACAGAAAGGGTCATGTTTGCTCCTCAAAATTTGAAGATGGTGTTTTTTTCCTTTGCCACAGATGCTCCGTGCTCATCAGTTGCCGTGTACTTCTGAGAGAGAAAAAGAGAGAGAGAAATTGCCAATAACATTGGTAACCTTAAGTGTAGGCATGCATAAAAATTTGCTGAAAATTGGGTTGCGGTACATGTTCTTATTTTAGATTTGCCCTTGTTAACATCTTTTTAATAAACAGGTGCATACACTTCCCCAAGCTGTCACTGTTGTTTACCCAGTCTGCACACTTTATAAATCTACTAATGGAATAGACCCAATCATCTTAAGGATCTGTGTTTTAATAAGCTAGAGTCTCAAAGTTTTCAGGAAAATACTTTCTGGTAATATAGTTCTGCTGGATAAAAGCTTCACAAGGTTTTCTTTTAAAGATAAAAAAAAAAGTGACACAATTGCACTTCTAAGTTCAGCACAACGTAATACAGAGTTTCATACATGCTTGACAAAGATTAGCAATGAAGTGGGATGGATGGAGGGAAAGGGAAGTGGAAAGATGTAAAAAAGGTAGAAAAGGCTTTTTCTGGTGGAGTTTGAAACCAAGAGGATGCTCTCCACTGAGTGCCTGGATCACTGTGGCATAGACTCAGGATTACTTTCACTAGCTTAGCATCAGTTCCCCCTAAAAGTTTAATCCCTTTCTCCACCTCTTGACCCAGGGCAGAAGAGCCCATCACAAGACAGGGGAGATACTATTTTTGATTCCTACCAAGTGGTGAAAGATTTTCAACCAAAATCTCCCATTTCCTTGGCAAGTGCTTGACCCATTAAGCTGCAATGCAAACCGTAGCCTTGCTCCCTCAAAGAAGGAGCACCTAGGAAAGGCTGTCCTTGGACAAGGATTATACATGGTGAATGTTGAAGGGATGGACCTTCCTCTCCATACTGCAGTCTTTCATTGCAGCCACAGTCTCACAACTCATTAAGAGTCACCCCAACTCTTTGACATTGCCTTTCCCTCAAGACTGCTTGGGCAGACACAGTTGTGCTGATAAAATGAGTATTTTGATTTAATTTGCAGTAGGTATTTTGTACCTGCAAAGAGCATAAACTCTCTCTGGGCATTCCCTAGAAGGTCTAAACAAATACCTAACTTTTATTCAACTCAACATAAGGAGGACATGGACCTGTTAGAATGAGTCCAGAGGAGGATTGTGAAGATGATCCGAGGGCTGGAGCACTTCTCCTATGAAAACAGAGTGAAAGAATTTGGGCCATTCAGCCCGGAGAAGAGCAGGCCCCAGGGAGATGTTATAGTGGCCTTTCAGTACCTAAAGGGGCCATCAAGAAAGCTGGAGAGGGACTTTTTACAGGGGCATGCAGTGATAGGACAAGGGGGAATGACATTAAGTTGAAAGAGGGTGGATTTAGATTAGATATAAGGAAGAAATTCTTTTGTGTGAGGGTGGCAAGGCGGTGGGCCAGGCTGCCCAGAGCAGCTGTGGGTGCCCCATCCCTGGCAGTGCTCCAGGCCAGGCTGGATGGGGCTGGGAGCAGCCTGGGCTGGGGGGGGTCCCTGCCCGGGGCAGGGGGGTTGGAACTAGATGGTCTTTAAGGTCCCTTCCAACCCAAACCATTCTGTGATTCTGGATGCCATTAAAGGGGCCAAACATCTACTGCTGCAGTGTGGGTCCTGACTTCAAGGAGTACAGACCTAATTTATTGGGTCCATCCCATGGTTCTTTGAGAGCAGTGGCTCTAAAGAAACAAATAGTTACAGTTAATGTATTAGAGAGATTAATATATTAATTATTACTTAGCCATTGAAATAGGTAAATAAGTTAAAGGTATATAATTAACTGTAGTTCCATCTCATGAGCTTTTAGATTGCATCGCTGGAGATCAGTATTGTCCAATTGTAGATGGCAAACAGTAATTGCTGAAATTTCTTCTAAGTAATACCATGGGAAGAGTTTCCACATTTAATTCTTCACTGAAGGTGTCAGTTCGATAGCCCTGGAGAATGTAATCTGTAATATTTATCTCCAGAGAAGTTAGGGGAATGACAGTAGCAAAATACACATTCCCTCTCTCATTGAAGTTATTGCTGTTCTTCAGGGTTGGATGGGTAATTCCCTGCTTTTGTTTCACCTTGCCATGGATACCACCAGTAGAGTAGCAACAGAGAAATTTCTATAAAGCAGAAAACTTTTCCGCTACATATTTGACTGAAAAAGCTGGTATGTAAAATAAAAGCTATGTTGCTATCGTAAGAGGAAAATCTCTAGCTATCACCAGCTTGGTTCATACTCAAGTCTATGACCTACACGTGAGAAGTCAAATAACCCCATGTACAACCCCAAAGCTCTCCAGCCCTTAACAGGGGTATTTTAACCCAGAGCTTCGTATGACTTGGTGAGGTTATGAGTTGCGCAGAGCCTCATTAGGTGAAGAACCCTTGAGCAGACTCTGTGTTGGTCCCAGTCACAGTGCTCCACAAGGAACTAGGCTCATGGTGTAGACTTCACCGCCAGCATTATTCTTTCTGGGAAAAAAGGCAAAAAAAGAAAAACCTTTACAGCAGCAAGATTGGGTGCAGGACAGATAGAGTGATTTGCCGTGAAAAAAGTTAGAGGGGCTCATTAGAGGCAAAGTTATGAGGCCAAGCAAACAGTTAATCCCTGTCACACAGTGGTAACAGAGTTGCCAGCCTTGAACTCTAAATTAAAGGCACTCTCTGAGTGCTAGAGAAGTGACTCTTTTTTGCAGCTTCCTCAGTACCATCCGTCTACCATAATGCTGTGGTCTTTTTCTTTCTTTAAATTCTGGGCTCGGACTAATTACTGGCAGGAAGTGCCTATTTTTATGCCATTAGTATGCAAATGAGCGAGAAGTAGAAAAATATTCTAAAGGAACTGTTACAATATCTGTCCACAGATTACTGGCCAATTAGAACATGGGATTAGGGCTGTGGGACCCCAAAAGAGTATGGCCAAAGTCTTTCTGCTTGGGTGCCTCAAGTGTAATTTCAATGGGAACTGTATATACACGGTCCTTTTCCTAAAAAAACAAAAAAAAAAACAAAAAAAAAAAGGGAAAAAAAAGTTCCAGCCTAAATTGCCTGCTTACAAATGAGCACTTCTACACTTGAAAAATGAATGCCTTCACTTCCTTGCCTCAATTTTTCTATCCATAAATTGGGGATAAAACATCCTGTTTGTCTGTGTTCCAGCACATGCTGGGGGCAAATTACTCAGCTGGACTGAAGGTCTCCTCATCTCTCACCCTGTCTGACAACGTCTGAAAGACAAAATCCTACATTTATAAAATTATTTATAATGTGGGCAACAAATATTAAAAGATTTTCAGGTCTTGCCACTTTTGCCTACGTAAAAAACAGGAAGAACTGCCTGCCTTGTGACATTTTGGTATTTCCATAGCTTGATAGTATCAGGAGTTCAGAGGTGCAGGAGAGTGGAAAACTATTGGAAAACAACTTTACTAGGCTTTTTGAACCTAGAAAATTGTGAAACAAAACACTGCATTATCCTAAGGGGATTTCTCATGCAAATCAGCCTTCTCGTCACTCTTTCATAATCACTGATTAGCCAGAGTAGGAAAAAATACATAATTCCTCAAGTTACTGGTCTTTGTGCTTGTCACAGCTGTAGTCTTTGGAAATTTTGCTTTATCACTCCATTAGATATTACTCATTTTGACTTCCCATTAAAAAAAAAAAAAGAAAAGCCAACAGTTTACACACCAAAGATAACACCATGCTAAATTGAGTCAGCGTTACAAACATGCCTCCTCTGAGAAGTTTTGCTGGAGAAGTTTGTTACTTGCCGGGGCCGAGGAGGGTTCACAGAGCGGGCTGACACCCGCACTGCCCGGCCTTCCACAGCGGCTGCGCCGCCTGCCAGGGGCCGGTGTAGCAGGGAAACACAACTGAGAAGCGCTCTGACTTTCTCTCCAGCTTCTCTGAGGAAAAACACCTTTGTGTTTTTTTTTTCCTTAGTGCACCTGGTGTAGGATTCCATGTTACTTATTCCGCCCACCCATCCCCACTCCCCAGGCTCTTTGGGCTGGCCTGTTCTGCGGTAGCCACAGCAAACGGTTCGTTTCCCCTTCCAGCGCTCGGTTTTCCTGCTTTTTTTTTTTATTATTTGTTTTTAACGCCCCGGTCCGGCCGCCGGGCCGGGAGGCCTGAGCGGCCCGGCCGACGCTGGGAGCTGCCCCCAGAGCAGGGGCTGCCCGGGCGGGCCGGGCCCCTCGCCCCGCAGGTCTGCCGGGGCAGGCTGGCGCCGGGCTCGGGGGCGAGCGGGCCCGGCCCCGGGCCCCGGGCCGCGGGCGGAGGAAGGAGGGGGCCCGGCTGGCGGCAGGGGGAGGCTGGCTCTGCTGCGCGCCGAGGGGAGGGAGGGGCCGGGACGCCGGCGCGTCGGTGCCGACGGTCTCCAGGCGGGAGTGAGGAGGAGGTGAGCTCCCTCTGGGTGGGGTAAGAAGCGGGGCCGCCCGAGCCAGGCAGGAGGGAGGGAAGGGGTCAGCGCGGAGCGGCGGGGCGGGCGCTCTGCCCGGGGCCGGGCGAGGAGGCCGGGGGCGAGGGCCGGCGGTGGCCGGCGCTACGCGAGAGGAGGAGGGGGGGGTGGGGGGGGGCCGGGCCGCCGAGCCCCGCTCCGTCGGGCGCGGGGGGAGGCGAGGGGAGCCGGCTCGCCGCCGCCGGACGCGGGGCTGCGCGCTCCGCCTGACGTGGCTCCCCGGCACCTGCGGCGCGGGAGGCGCTGTCGGGGACAGCCGGCGCCCCGGCTCGCCCTAAGATGGCCCCGCGGCCCTGGCGGCGGCCTCCGGAGCAGGGCGAGCGGCCTGGCCTCCGCGGCCTTGGGGCCGCCGGCGGCGGGGGAGGGCAGCGGCCCGGCCCGGCTCCGAGGGAAGGAGCCGCTCCCCGGGGAGCGGCGGCGGTGGGGAGCAGCCGCTGCCGGCACGGGGTGCCGCCTCCCCCCGCGGTCCTAACATGGCTGCCCGCCCCTCGGCCCCGTGGAGCCGCTGCCTGGGCCGGCCGGTAGTCTCCGGCCCCTTCCTGCGGGCAGCGTCGGAGGACGCGGGGCCCGGTGCGGAGAGCGGCCTGGCTGCCCTGGGCCCGGCGCGGGCAGGGCTGCGGGGGAGCCGCCGGGACAGGCCCTGCTGCCAGGCCTCGGTCAGCCCCCGGGCCTGCCACAGCGCCCAGAGCCTTGAAAATGCGGCTGGGGGGGTTATTTTCTAAAAACACTTTTTTTTTTTTTTAAATACAAGTTGCGTGGGGCAGGGGCCGCTTTTTGTAAGCAGTTATGTAGGGAGATGCAAAATCTGAACCCAGTTTCAGTCCAAGTGTCACTACAGCACAATTGAAGGTGGATGTGTGTAAATAGTTATGCTGGTAACACTGTCGGGAAGGATCGTAACCTTTGTAGTGGTGTAGTGTCATGCTTTACAAAACAGGAGAACAAAAACATAACTTCAATGTCACAAAAATGTGTGGAGTTTAGGATTTTGTTTGTATTATTTTAAGCTAAACACCTTTTGACTGAACGCATAGTAGTGGAGGACCTGCTTAAATACACTTTGCAAGCAAATCCCAACTTCAGGAAAGTGTCTCAGATGAACAAGCCTTGGCAGGTCTGCACGAATCTTTTAACACATGGCTGTGATGACTGGAGTAGCAGACTGGAGGGAAGAAACCATTTGAGGTGCAAATGCATGCACTTTTTTTAAGAAGCAGGGGAAAGAGGTTGAACCTTACTTCATGGTAGGATTTTCTGGTTGATGAGAAGTGCGTGCATGTTACGGTGTTTTGGAGTTTAGCGCAATAGTCAAGTAAAGATGAGTAGCGGATTTTAGTGTGCCTTATAACAGTGGTGTGGCATAATTAAATAGAGCTATTTTATTGGACTCTATTAACCTGGTTAACCTTAAATCTTAACCATGACAGGGTTTTCATGTAAGGAACTTCTATACAAAGTACAATATTGAATTTTAATTGGCACTTTCAAGACCTAATGTAGAGTGTATTCTTGCTTCATATCTTTTTTTTTTTTTTCCCTTTTCCTCCTTGGAGGTCCAGCCATAGTAAAATATATTGGAAGAATACTTTCTGTCATAAGTTTAAATGCTATGAATGCAGATCACATAAATCAATTAAGGGCAGGATTTTTTAATACAGTGCTGGTTTTTTTGGATCTGTATGCCCACCACATGTAAAAAGATGGGGATCATTCTCAGTATTGCAATACCTTTGTCTTCCCAAACTTTCTGAACAATTTCCCAATTTAACTATTAGTTGGCCAATTGACAGTGATGGTAGAACCTGGGAAGCAAAACCACTGTCCAGCTCAAGGTGCTGGTGCTTTTCAAATAGTGGACAAAATTCCTTTTTCCCACAATAAATGCACAGTTTGAATTCTTGTGCAGTAACATAGTTACAACTACTGCCATTTGTTGCTCTTGGAATATTGCAGTAAAGCCCTGTGAAGGCAAGTACAGCACATAGTGGATGGGTCTTGTCCCACAGTTTAGCCTGTATGAAGGTGTTTGGCACACGAGTCACTAATATGATACCAGCATACATCTGAATTTCATTGTTTAGGGATTTGCCATGAGTTACAAACACCTGTTAAATAATCCTTGTGCATCTCTCTCCTGCGTTAGGATCAGTACCATGTGCAACTGGCACTGTTGCAGAAGTCGTGCCCGTAGCTTCCAAAGTGCCTGTGTTACAGCTGAAATGTGTCACTTGTGCTGCTAAGTCACTTAGATTCTAATGTAAAAGTTATACAACTTCCTTAATGTTGTTTTAAAACTAAAATACAGACATATTTTAAAGACCTGTTTGGCTGGAGGCCCATTTTAGAGTGGCCGGTAAAAGTAATAAACTATCCTCAAACATTTCTGCTCAATAAAATTTGAGAATATGAAAACAAAAAGTTCCTGGTTGGCTTTTTATAAATGCCTTCTACACCCTACAACTAGTGTTTGACATTGCCCATAGCTCAAAGAAGAGCCACGTGCCTTGAGCGTTTCAGGCCTCTAACCGAATTTACAGCTTGGACTTCTGTTATTTTCTGTTTTGATCAGAGCAGTGAAGGTTTATGGTCTCTGACCAATAACCTGCACTGGTGAAAGTGTCTAGATAGACATTTTTATCATCAAAACAGCACTTTATCAGTGTATGTACTTTCATTCAGGGCTCCTGGAACAAACTGCTTGGGCAAAAACTGAATGGCTGTGGTAAGCTAGGATCGCACCAAGTGCTTCCTCATGTAGAGAAGGCCAGTAGTTTCAGAAGCATTTGTTGTACCTAAATTCCTTACTCTTTGTGTGGCCAGCTGGAATCTAGCTTAGAAAAAAGAAATAAAATATACATGCTGCATTGTTTGGCTTCACAAGATCAGAATATGTTTATACGATGCAGTCCTATATAGCTCAGATTAGGAGGGCCGTTGACATAAGGCATTCCTTCTGCACTGCTGCTGAGCAAATACCGAGTGTGGAATATTATCTTGTATTAGTTGTTTCAGCTGCAAAGAGGAAGTTTTGTCCAGAGACTTGAGATCTTTCCTGGTTAAATAACTGAGTTAAAGAACTGCTGTTTCTATATAAATTGCATCCTAAACTATGTGCTCAGAAGAAACAGATATAACCTATATGTTGCTGTGTGAAGAGAATTGTACTCTGTTATAAGGAAACATGCTGAAAATATATTTTAAGGTTGTATTTTTTTATTACTTATTTATATCAATATCACTAAAAATGGGACCTTAATGCTGACTGCTCTATTTGAGGGCTTCTGTGTGCTACTGCTTGAGACATAAGCTGTTGTATAGTGTCAGTAGTAACAAAACTAAGGTGAATGATTTGCTATCTTGAACAGAGTGAGTATCTCATTGTCTGGGACTAGTTGTATAACTTGCTAATACTGCTAATTTAAAAAAAATACAAAAGTGGAGAACAAACTCTAAAAATATATATGCAAGGCTGTTAGGAACCCATGCAGCAGACATTTGAGAAATACTTTGGCTACCATGGATTATTTTTTTTCCCCATTCATATGTGAGAGATGTTCTCTACCAAGTTTGTAAAGCAGTAGAATCATCTTAATCTTTGGTGGCAGAATTGTTAACAAGGGGCTCTAGAGAGCCTGCCTTCCTCTGCCCCCAGCCATCAGTAAGTGGTGCAGTTAGCAGTGGTGAAGCAGTGCCTTGGTACTGTAAGGACACATACCCCAGTGTGAATTTCATTTCCAAATAGATACATATCAAAGTATGTCTTGAATGTACACCTTAGCTAGCCATATTGCTGCATGTCAGATGTGAAAGTAAAAATAAATGTGTGAAGCACCAGACAGAGTATGAAATCTAAATCTGAAAACCATGTCTCCAAACAGTCTATTATCCTAAATCCTGGACACCATATATCTGTATATATGGGAGCATATATATATATATATGCTTTATTTTTGATCTGCAGTATTTCCTGTAGGCAAGAAATCAAAGATCTTTTCAAGTTATATATGACAATAAGTAGAGGAGCTAATACTTCAGATTGCTGATATTTTGGGTATGAGAAGCTCTTTGATGTCCAAATGAGAACTGGAGGAATGTCTAAAATTAACAATGAATTATGTAAAATTAATGATGAAGTGGCAGGGGGGTTGGAACTAGATGATCATTAAGGTCCCTTCCAACCCAAACCATTCCATGATTCAATGAAATGCAGAACTTGGAGGAAAACAGGCAAGGCAAGGCACTAAGTGTGGTTTGGTTCCCCCCATCTCCCCGAATAATTATTTGTTAGGGTTAAGACACAGAAAGAACACAAACAGTTGAGCCACATAAATCCCAAAGTAAGTTAGTGCTATATATGCAACTTTGATTTAGATGTTTTTGTGTGTATAGGTTTACATATAATCAAACATATGTGTGAAATCTAATATATATGTGATTAGCGGAAGTTTTCTTGTTGGCACTTCAGGTGCAACTGGATTAAATGTCTTCCTACCTTAATTTTGCTGAATTGTAGTTTCGCTGAATTATTACAAGAAAATTGTTGAACATATTGTTAGGTTGACAAAAAAAAAAAAAAAGAACTTAATCAGTGTTGCATCTGAAAACATCTTTACATATTGTGTCTCTACAACAGTGTGACCAGTGTGGCTTCACTGCCATTTTCCAGTTTTGTTCCAAGAGTGGTTTTGGGCAGTCAGATGCTGTGTCTGTACAACAGGTTGTCTGTTAATGATGCTCAGTGGTACAAGTATGATATTGCCATAAATACTGTGGGAAAGTTTTCTTCTTAGATGTACAACAGTGGTCCTTAGAAAGGTTACTGGCAACAGAAAACTTGTGATGATGGTGGTCTTGATAAATAAAACACCATCAAACAAAAATAAAATGTAAGATTTCTTTCATAGTTGTTATTATTAGAAGCTGTCGTCGAGAGCTGGGGAACAACCCATGTCCCTTAAGTTCAGTTGGATTCAGATGTAATATATTGCAGTGTTTTATTCCTTCTCTGGGGTGGAAGACTTAATGAATTGATGTTCCATGATGGGCATTACTTACCCTGGCAGAATTCAGTGGTCAGGTGTGTTGGAATGAAGGATGAAGACCTTGCTGTTGCCATTCAGCCTATTTCTCAATCTGAAAAGACAAAGACAAGCTTCTCCCCACTTCAGAGAACTGAGGTTTTTGGTTCGTCTTCCTGAAGCCTAATAAAAAGTATCTAATGGAAACAGAACAGTTGTAAAGCCATTATATAGAAGAACTGCCAGAATATCGCAAAGCTTTGTGCGTACATGCAAGGGTAAATGTTTGGGAATGCTGAAAACTCAGAATGGAGTCATTAGCTACAGCAATGATGGTGTGTGACTATAGTGGCAGGATATTTGGGAGAAAGAATAGTGAAGATAGCTCCATTTCTAGGACCAGCTCTTAGAAAAATATTGCCCTCTTCCTGTTCTTTCCAATCAGATTGGTTTGGCGTGGGGGGAAGAAAGCCTCAGAGTTGTGCATTCGTGATATTATTGTGGAGAATTTGACTGTGTAGATCTTGATTGTATTTTCTTAGTGGTTTATTTACTAGGTGACACCTCTGTAAATAAAATAGGAATAAAGTCTATGTTGAGTGTAAAAATAAGGTGTTTCTTCTAAGTATCTTCCCTGGTGCATATAATTAAACAACTGCTTTCGCAGAAGCACCATAATTTCCATCATTTCAATTAAGATTTTGTTTTTTAAGTACAGATCCTCATTTCATCTGATGCTCAGCATCGTATTTCCTGTATATCTTTCTTGCTTTGATATTTAATCTACATACAGACATTCCAGAAAACAAAAATTAAACTAGTAGTTGAACATATTGCATTTTTTTTATATTCAAGTTCCTTTCAAAGTTTACACAATATGCTGTGAGATGACTTTGCAGAATAAGTAGTACAGCAGTATTTTGTGGTTTCCCAGTTGAAAGTTTTACCATTCACCTTGCATGTCTACTAGATTGCAGATTAATACAGTAAATTTCTGAGTATGTTGCATGTGGTTTGAGATAAATTTGAGTTCTCCAAATAAACAATAATCTTGTTGGCTTTAGAAAATAATTGCTTGTCCTGATCTTGCTTTAAGAAAACTTTGACAAGAAATACGCTTTTGTTATCATGAAGTCAGTTTTCTTTTTTGTTGGGATTTAAATGTAGAGGCAGGATTTATGGAAATGACTGTAGGGTGGTGCTGTCCTAATTAGTCATTATTTCTGGTGAGGCATAAAAAATTGGGCGTTCTTGTGCCTAAAACTAATAGCATGCTTTGTATTTAATCTGTAGGTCTTTTGTAAAACAAATGGTAGTGCTAATAAGTGCAACATATACACATTTAAAGTTCTTATAATATTATTCAGCATGCTGTTCTAGGCAGTCATTTAGGTTTTTAGTTAATAGCCTACTTTTTAAAAATTTAACCATCTCTCCCTAAAAAAATGTAGTTTTATATATATCCTTTAAAAAGCAGTATTTTTTTTTTAAAAGAATAGTAGTAGCTGACCAGGAACTTGCAGTGGTAATTTTGGAATTTAGTAGGGCTTTTCTACTAGTGTCTATTCAAGGATTAAAGAGAAAACACTATGGTGCTTTATAAAAGTACTAATACCTATTACAAGTTTTTGCAAAGAGTTTTAGGATTATCTGTGTGATATGTTCACTGTTGGGCTGAGTGATGTCTTTTACGTGTGTTTTTTTTGTTTTTTTGGTTTTTTTTGGTGTGTTGACCTTGTTGAGATGAATTGCCAGTAATTGGTATTTCACCCAGAAGCGACCCAGGTGACTTATGGAATTCCACCACCTTCAGCAGCCCCATGCATGTGGAATGTCTTTCCTAATCAGGCTTAAAAGGGGGGCATTCAGCACAGTAATGATTGAAAACCTGCTTCAAAAAAAAAAGTAATCAGCAGGGGCATGTGACATGAATGCTCCTCCATGCCTTTGCCCTCTCGTTGTTAGACCACAGCTTATGCTGCTCATGGATAGCCGTAATGGCCACAGGACACTGCTAAAGCAGAAAGCTACTTTGCATGCTCCTCTTTATGAATCTATTTCATGATTAAACTTCTAAAAGTCACAACCCCCAACACATAACTGCAGTTTCATGGTAGCTGTGACATTATTTTACTATTCATGCTGTGAATTTCATTCTATAGTAAAATGAATATTATATTGAGCTTTTAAGTTGGTTGTCAGTGCAGAATAGGGAAGCTACACTTGGAGCATCTGTATGCAATCTTGGTGACAAGTAGGACCCTCTGGAAAGCTGTTACTGTTGGGGCAGAACTAATCATTCCATGTGAAATTATATAAGGAGAATTAGCTCTGACTCTACCTCATTTCCTTTCATACTGCTGTGAAAATAAGCTTAGAAACGCCAAACCTTCCCTCCTTATTTCTCTAAGTACTTTATTAAATACTACTTTTTATTAAGGCTTATTTATTGTAGGTGCTGGAAACAAAAAATAGCTACCTGTGTTTCTAGGTACTAATGGGATTTGCATCCTTGCCTAATTTGGCAGTTTTGATTTCCTTCTCGGGACTGGATTCCTGGGATCAGTTGCCGTTGCCTTCTCTGTACTTTGACTTTATTTCCCTGGTGGATCATTCAGAGTACTTCATATTTAAGGTAGCGTGCTTGATGTGATAGAAATTGTCAATCACAGACTGCCTTGGCTATTTAGAAAAAAGAGATATCAAAAGCCTGCTTGGAGCTCTAAGGAGCAGTCAAGTCACCTGCTGATTTGCCTGGCAGGAGCCTAAACTTGTACAGCCTTTAGGTTTAGAAAAGAAAACGCAGATCTCTGGAGGTCATCCACTCTATGTGAAGGCCCTGTACTGTATGTGTGAGCGTGTAGTGTTCATTGTAGAGCCAGATAAATATGTATACGCACTTTCTGACATGTTCATCATAACAGGTCTTAAAAACAATCAGTGAGGATTTGTGTAACCCCTCCATAACCTAATCCATTGTTAACTATCCCTAGAGGTAGCATATTTCCTCTTATACTATTCTAATTTTTTTCCTAACCTGTTAAGCTTCTTGTTTTTTGTTTTTGTTTGATCTGTTGTTGTTGGGTCCGTCATCCCCCCCCCACCCCGCCCCGCTGTGGATACTGCATGAGTGGGACATGATCATTTTTAACTTGCTGTTAACCTATCTTGAAGCCTGTGCCTTTCTTTAGTTATCTTTTTTTTCCTGTACCCTGCAAGCCTGTTTCCCTAACTTTCCCTGGTTGCTTAGGTTTTTTTCTGAGTTTTTCTGAGTTTGTTACATCTATGTATCCAGACCTGGACATAATGCACAACCTTAGTCAGTATCGATGATGAGCAGGATAAATCTTGCCATCTTTTGCATATGGTGCTCCTGTTAATACAGATGTGAATTAATCTTTCACTTTTTGCATTCAATTAAGTGTTAAACCCCTAGTTTCAGTTCTGATGTTGAGCATTAGTCCTACTTTTTTCAATTCTAACTCTGCTTTCCAGAATGATTGCAGCCCTTCCCAGGTAACTACAGAATTTTGCGATTGTTGTTCACCATCTAAGTAATAAACTAAAACATTCACTAATCCTGTCCTGAAAATGCTCTCTGTTATGGTGTGAGGGCCAAGAGGGAGAAAATTATTGTAGTCAGTCCTGCAACCTGTACTGTGTTGCAGACCTGACCTTTGGAGATGGAGTTGTGGAATTGGCTGTGTTGTATTCCGACCACTTCATCATCCTTGGGGCCATTTGCTGGCCTTGGTTGGTTATGCCCGTGTCCGTTTTGTACTGGGGAGCCTGGAACTGGATGAATTAAGTCAGACATCTTGTAGCTATAAGTGCTTAGGGAGGGAATCTTCAGTGAGATAAAAGAAAATGAAACACCTGGAGAATATTCATGTGGATCTGCACAGCTGAGTCGGCTCAGTTCCTTGGAGTGGTGTGTACAAAAAAAAAAAAAATCACCTACAATTAACTGGGTAAATACACATGTGCACACTTCTGTGTCTGAGTAGCTTGGGGTGCCTCCATACACAAATGGTCATCCTTCATGGCTTCTAGATCAGCACTTAAAAAAAAAAATATCTTCGATCAAAGCAATCTCAATATTTGAAGTAAGTATTATTTTGTGACTCTTGTAGACAAGGGAGGAGGGGAAGACAGTATCTCTACTTCAAAACCTTTTATTTCATTCCGTTTTCTTGGAACGTAATCTGCAGGTGTTTTTCTTTCATGTTAGTGTTTTAGTACACCTGATGTCATCAGAAACACTTTATTTTATCCTCTGTACTGGCATTTCCAAAAATGCAGCAACTAGGGGATGCTGCTAGGACCGTGGCTTATGGTTAAGGCAGATGTGATTGCAACATCTGTGCCTAGAAAAGCTGCAGTCTGATCTGCCTTCTGTCTTCAGGATTTCTGGGCCTCCAGAAGCAGAAGTCGTGCAGATAAGACATGTCCTTTGAGGTTTTGAAATGCTTCTGCTTATGTTGTAAAGCTCTTCCTTATTAGGCCCACAGGAAGCACATCTCCTACAGTGTGGCCAAATTGGCGTTGTTATTAAATACTTCTTCTCAGACTCTCCAGTGGTAACTCTTCTCCGTGGTGGTGTTACCTGGGAAAAGGAGCCTCTATTGTTGTCTCTAGCTGAGTATGTGGCCTCAAAACGTAACTCTGCATGATAATTTGTAACTTGGAAGCTGTGATGGGATCCAAAGAACCGTTTATAGAAGGCTTTTTACCTTTTTCCTTAAATTGGACTCTTCAGTGCTACAGCTTGCAACTTCTAACTTGGAACCTTCATTAGAACTCAATCTAGAATAATAGGAAGAAAACCCCCAAAGCCTTGGCACCAGACACATGAAAATTAATTTTCTTCAATGGTTCTCCCCTTTTGCACCTGTGTTCTTGCAAAATGGGTCTTTGCCCTTGGTTTATTCTCAGTGCAGCACCCGCGTTGGTTTCTACGTGGCATACAATTTGCATATTCCTCTCCAGGTTATTAAGAAAACCCTGCCCTTTTCCATCATTTCTGAGCAGCTTGTATGTCTACTTTCTGATCTCAGGACTCTCCTGCTTATGTTGGAGCTCCCTGCTTGCTGTGTTTCGCCTCTGCTGTTGCGTCCTGCTCTCAAAGGCTGTGCCAGGTGAGATGTACATGCTTTTCTTTACCCTTTCAGGAGAGCTCCTTTGACCTGTCGTGCAGCCTGTGGGAAGGGGCGAGCCGGTAGCCTTCCTGTGCTCCAGCTATAAGCTTTTTTGAAAGGACTTCACTTAACGCAGTGCACAGCAGGCAAACCAGGTATGCTCTGTGGCACATCAACAGAAAATGCATACTTCAGAAATGGAAAGATATATTGCTGTAAGTTCACGAATACAGGCTGTTTCTTCTGCAGAACCTAAGTAATATATTAAAAGAGGAACTGGATGAAACATGAATACAACTTCCAAATGAGGAAAGCAGGTGGTTTACATTATTTCCTTCATGCTTAGGTTTTATGTTGGTGTCATCATAACAGCGCATGAGAGATGAATATGCTTTTCTCTGTGATGTTTAAAATTCGATTACCTGAATATTTGTGTTGTTCAGTACTTTGAAATATTTGAAGGGTTTTATTTTTAACTGGATTGTACATGGAGTAATTTTGGAAGTTGAACAGTATATTTCATTGCAGACTACCCTAAAGTAAGTTCCTAATCGTTTGGATGTATAAATACTGTATTTAAAAATGTAAACTCTGAAAAGGTAGCTAATAAATTATATTCAAGATGCAAACTCTGTTCTGTTTTTGGCATTAACTATGCAAGCTTGAAAATCTCGGTTTCATTTTAAAGGTAGGGCTTTTTATTTGTAAGTAGCCGTTGAAATAAATTACCAGTACAAGGAAACATTCTACTAATAAACGAGGGATGCCTGGAGTTGGCTCTACTAAGCGAGACAATTTAATTCATCCATCATCAGGGATGATGTTTCTTAGCAACACAAAGTATTTTCACCCGGGACACTTTCATGAACTTTCACACTTTTCTTCAAATACAGCCTCGGTAGTGTTTTATATGACCTGAAGTTTGTCCATTTGTCCTGAAGCTCCCAATACTTTTCCATTCCCTCCAATGATCAAATGATCTGATATATGTTTTTTCAGCTTAATAATATGCAAGTTGACTAGGGAATCATTTCACATGTTAGATTTTCCAAAGGGTTCTGGGAAATTATTTGTTGCTCTGTATAGCAAAGCTAAAAGTTATTGAAAATGTGTTACAGTTTCATAATAAAACAGATACGAGAAGTATTGGCTTGGGAGCTAGCTAAATGCTTTCTGATAGCCGTAGCCTCAAGGGAGATACTTGGATCATTTGTAATAAAGGGATATCTTTGATATCTTTTGGTGAATTGACTAGTATTCTGTTTAGATCATAACTTATGAAAAAACTGGCTTGATACGCAATGTTACATTATCAAATTGTTTGGGTGTAAGAATTGCCTTAATGTATGGATAGGATTTTCAGCGTTCATTCTTTTAATGCACTTTATGAATCAGAAGAAGCTGTTGATACATTAAGACTTTACCTTCTTGCTTTCCATTTTTTTTAACACATGTGAAGCTGATTTGCTCAGCATAGTTAAACCTTGAGTTGCTGGGGAGATTTGGCTTGCTTAAGAAACCACTTCAGGTATATCACAAGTGTTACTCAGTACTGAGAGCAAGCATCTTACAAATGCAATGTATTATTTTGCTTTAAGGAAATAATATATTATTTTTGAATTTTTGGTGAAGTGCTCTGAAAACTTCTGTAATTCTGTGAATAGTGACTAAGCCTCTGCTTACGTCTTGCTTTCAGAGGAAAAGTTTTAGTGGTTATAGGATGAAAGCTTTATCAGCAGCGCATAATGATAAAGGTTTGAAAACTGTTGTGATGAGTTAACTATTACTCAGTTTATTTCACAAAGGTGTACAGAAACCACTTTAGTGGGAAAACCAAATTACAAAAATACTGGTTTGATTCTTCCTTGTACTTAAGGAAAAATCCTGTGTTGCAGCCTGTGTCATCTTAGCTTTGTTTTACTGAGTTTTCATATACAGGTGTAAAATTTTTATACATATGGATATATGCAACCCCCCCCAAAACAAATATGAATAATTAGTGGGATGATGTTATATAAAGGTTTTATTGATGGTGTTTCAGACTGTATGTAGTGTTAATGCATGAGGGAGTATTTAGGCAGTCCTGAGTTGCCAGCAAGGTCCATGCTGTCTTTGTCATTTAACTGGATGCTTTTCTGTAAGGATTTCGCATGTGAACTTGCCAGTAATTCCTGTGTGATTTCAAGCTAAATAGCTCTGGATTCCTAGAAGGTGTTTCTAGTTCTGGGATACTTAATTGCATGTCCAAACTTGGACATCTTGTTTAAGATCATCTTTGTTGCAGCGTAGGTGTTTCATGCCCTGGTATTAGCGTCCAGCATCTTGTGAGATCTCCAGGTGTTTCCTAGAGTCCTTTGAAGAATCACCTAAGTTGAAGCTGCTTCTGTTATCCCACAGCAAACAGTATCTGAACAAAGAAGAAAAGAAAGAAAATCTTACCAAAGGGCTTTGCTAGCAACAGGGGCTTTAGCCTTTAAAATGTCAAGTCTCTGAAAACAGCAGCAGTCACTTATGTCTGATGTTGCCTTACCTGTAAGTGTGAACTACAGCAGCTTGCAGAAAGGTCAGGGCTCCGTCTGCTTCCTCTCCTGCAAGACTTTGTTGCCTGTGGTGAAAGACTATCTGCATTTTCACCTCTGCCTTAGCATCCTGGGATCATCTGGGAAGCTCCAGAATCAGTTGTAGGCTCTCCTTGCCCTTTCAGGTACTGTATAGAAAATTTATTGCTTGTAGGAGTAGGCAGAGTTTGCAGTTGTGATGACTCCTTTAGGTAGTTGCAGTGTCAGGTGTCATAAAGATTTGCTGAAGGCTGGTGTTTACGCTGCAATAAAATAATGTATCTATAGTCATGTTGTAGACCTGTATTTGCATCTCAGCATATGGTCTTTTGTTCTGTATTGCTGTGTGTGTAAAGACTGACTTCACAGCTGGTAGTATATTTTGAGAAAGTCAAAGTTAAAAGATTTTTGAAAATTGAAATCTCTTCATAGTTAAGACTATTTTTCTGACTTTAAAACCAATGTCTAAATGTATAGAAGTTGCAAAGACTGCCACAGGCAAGTATGCACAACCTGTTTAGTAAGAAACCAAACCTCCCAAATACTCTCTAGAAATTACTGTGACATTCCTTTTCTAACTTGTTCCAGCGTGACTGAAGCAGCCATTGTGGTCCTTCTCTTTTACTCCAGATCGCTTTTATTCAGCGGGGGCTTCTGCCCTATTCTATGCAGTTTCCTGTGATTGGGTATAAACGTACAAAGTAATAATGTAAACTATCTCTCTGAAGATAGTAAAAGGTCTGGAGTAAGTCTCACAAATAGATCAGGATAACTTGTAACGAGGAACACACAGCAGTGTCAGAACTGTTGTAAATTTTCAAAAACCACTTTTCATCTTCATCCATCCATGATTAAAATAAAGAACATTCGCTTTATGGCCTGCAGCACAATCCAAGTTGTACTTTGCTGGCTTTTGGTTAAAGCAATGTACATATTATTTGAATTTTAGGAAAGACAATTTGAAAACTTACTATATTTAGGATTTAGTGTTGAAGTTACAAGAATAGCTAGTGTTTTTTGCTGTTGTTGCATCTTTTAATGTTCATGTGCAAAGAATGACGTGATTGGAGTTGTCACTGGGAACATCTAGTTTTTCTTGCAGAGTATTTTTGGGCAGCTCTTATTTGGAAGTACATGGGATGGAATATAAAAGATCTAGTCTACGAAATTACCATTTATGTTAAAGGGTCACAAATTATAATCATTTGGATGCTATTTCTGCAGTTATTCCCTGCCAAAATGGAGAAGGTCTGGGCAAACCAGTAAGGCTAAAGCATTTCTCAAGGTGGGAGTTTGGCTTTGGGATTCTCATTATTTAACATAACTATCTTTTCAGAGACTCAGGAACGAGATGAATTTATTGTAATTAGGATCTGGACACACTTATGAATGGGAGGTCAGATGTCTTTCTGTTAAGTGTTGTGTTTGCATGTAACTCACGCTGTGTGAGTTTGCATGAAAGCAAATGGTGGCAGTTCCATTTGGTCTGTCTCTAGTACCCAAAGCTATTTTGTGTTGTCAATAAAAATCTGATGTTCTCTACATTACTGTTCTTTATTTCCAGCCAAGGAGTAGTATATGAAAGTGTTATGGGACCTTTAATTGCTGTGGTTTTTTAAGTCTCCAATTTGAGTGTGTGTATCTGGCCCTGTCTCATTGGGAAATCTAGTGAAGCGTGCTTTTCCAAGCATATCATTCTGCTGAGCAGGTTATGGGGAGTGATGGATGTGGTCCATCACTTTGTTGGATGGAGATGCATCTCAAATGTTGGTGATGCTGTTTTGGCACAGTAGTGTACTGTGTTACCAAGGAGGATGACCAACTGATGGGACTGATGAGGTCCTACCATTGTACTTCTGTAGTACGGAAGGAAAGCCTGTCTGGCATAAATGTTTTAGGGTGTTTCAGGCCTTAACTGATAGTCCCTGAGATCAGAAAAGTAACTGGGTCCTTAAGTCCCAGTCATCCAAGAGATGTGGAGAGAAAAAAACCTTCACAACCTACTGTCACAAGGCTTTTAAGGTAAAATTTAGAGCAACAGCAGTCATCCTCTATGGCTTCCTACTGATAACATGGTTTTGTTCGTGTCCTCCTGGCTGTAGCTGTGTGTCTCTTTCTCCAGCTATTGCATATAAGGTCAGGGGTCAACATTTTTATTTTTTCAGTTTGCTAATCTGAGCCTTCAATCCCAACTTCCCTCCTCCTCCTCCAAGCTTTTAATAACCTAATAACCACTCTTCCACATGCGCTTCTATGAAGCCTGATTACAGTTTTTTGTAACCTCTGCTGTCATCAGTTAACTATCTTCAGCCAGGGAAGTCAGGCTTTGGTTCACTGATATCCTCGCACTAACAAAATAAGAGGACACTTGTTTCCATGTTAACGTGCTTTCCAAACTCTGGAAGTTTCCTCTATTTGCTTGACAAATTTTTGTTGGTACTCTGTAATTACATTGTGGTGCTTGTGTCCCTTACCCCTGGGTCTCTTTCTCTAGGAACTAGTCATATTCTCCATTATTTGGAGTTGGCAGGTATTGTGTCCTATTCAAAGGAAGGGGTTTTATTCTTAACACAGTCTCAAAATGTAAAAACAAAATGCTGAGCTTTTTGCCATGAATTTTACTTAAATGGATGTTGATTGGGGGGGGGAATTACCTTCAGATCATTCAGGAATTTAAGTAAAAAAAATAAATACTACGCTTGGTAACTTTTACAAACTATGTACACTTCTAAAGCATGTTGGGTTTTTTAGTTTTTTTAAAAAAATATTTTATTTGCAGAGGCTTCTGTAAGCTGTGGGTTTTACAGACCTGGGCCAGGCTTGCTTTTACAGTGCCTGATGGTGTAGCACCAGGTAGTGTAACGTGGCTTGGCTGGTCTGTCTCGAGACGATTGCAACCCATGCCTCTTCTCCTTCCCACAAATAAAGTGTTCTTTTATCTGTCAGTATTGCTCTTCTGTAATGAGGACTGACTTAACTGCTCAGTCCTCTTCTGTATGTAAGGTATGTTTGAAGTAAGGGTGATGTGGTAGGCTATTGCCTAGGTCAGTAGAGACTGAACCCTGCAGTAAACACTGTTTAGAGCATTGAATGGGAACTGCATCAGCTTAGATGCTCTAATATGAGGTTTTGGTCTGGATTTGATGTTTTGGAGGAGAATTAACAGTACTGAGAAGACTCTCTCTCGATGGGGCAGCTTAACTGTGGTTTGCAGTAAAAGAGAACACTTACCAGTTAGGCAGCTGGCACTCTGCACCTAGGTCATCCCATCCGTACTGTGTGCTTTTTGCATTTACGGCAGGCTGCAGCGAAGCTTGTTTGGTTTATTGCAGTTTCTTGAGTGTGATACTTTAAGGATAAGGGAATGACTTATCATTGGGTAGCTTCTTTCTGACTCGGTAAGTAAGCCTTCCATTATACATTAGTTTCAGAAATAAGCTATTTTGTGTGTGTATGTATACACACACACAAAATACAGAGCATCATGAAATAAGTACAATGGAATCCCAGTTGTCCAAACAAAAAACAAGAATCAAAGTAATTCTGTACTCAGTGTTAATGATCTGTATTTCATATGAAAGGTTGATCATTGCAGGGCCTTTTCTTCTGAAGTGAAGAACAGGCTGACCTGTTTCTCCCGCAGCTGGAAGGGCAGGGGGAAGTTTGGTTGATATTATTTTTTTCAGCAAGACTATCACAAGGAATGATAGGGCCAGTTGTTCAGATTGCAAAAGACTGTGCAGCCCCAGGCATCTTTAACTATGTGCGAAGACTGATTCTGTGCAATGCAAAAAAAAAAAGAGTGGAAAAATGTGGTTCAGTTTAGACTGAACACTGATTCAGGTCAGGAAAAATGGGATCCTTCCCATTGACTTAAAATGGATACGTGAGACTTGTATGATGGCTCATATAAATCAAAGTGAATGGGCATTAGATTACACATTCATCATTATGATTATCATGTGCACTGCTTAGCACGTGTAACCTGGTAAGCATTTGCCAGTATTGTATTTAACTTTAAAGACAGTATTAGAACATTATATTCTGAATTTTACTTAATTTATTGTGGTGGTCTACAGCTTGAAGAGTTTGATGCAGAAAGATAAATCGTCAAGAACATGCACATTCTGTATGGGGAGTCTGTGGGTCCCAAGGGATTCTTTACATTCGGTGATACAGTAACTCAGATATAAAACATGCTTTTTAGTACAATAAAAATCTATTTTAAATTCTATTTTTAATTCAATATAAACCTATTTAAAACATCTGAAGTTAGATATGCAAATGCTTTCTTGTGGACAAAAGCATTCTGCCCATCCAGTTGTATAACTTCACTTTAAGCCAGTTTTCTGTTTCCAGCCTCTTAATTGTTCTGTAATCTATGGAGTGCAAAGAATTAGATGTGTCCAGTGTTAAACATTTGGTTAACTTCGTTATGCTTGGGGAGATGGTTTACAGTTTGGGTCTTGGGGTGCAGGCTGGGACTTTGGCCTCTTTGACAGTTGTTTTAAATGTTGAATGCTGTTAGAGCCTGTTACCTCAGCTAACGAGACTTTCCCAAGGAAAGCCTCAAGAACATTTTATAGCATGCAAATAAGAGACTGAGACATTGTCTTTCAGGCATTTAAAATAATGTTAAGATCCATTGAAGGGATTAGATGGGCAGGGGCCACTCTTCAGAACTGAAAGATCTAGAGAAACCTGACAGTCAAGGTATGGTTAAGGATTTAGTGGATCTGCTGTGGAACATGTGAAGCATTCGGGTGAGGTTGAAAACATGGTATGTTTTGGTGGGCCAGCTCTATTCCTTTTGCCTGTTGTAGCTCCAGATGGGATGAAGAGATCTAAGAGTACGTGTGTGTGGAGAGAGCATACAGACTCTGCATCGGTAGTTCTAGGAAGCCTGGTAAGTATGGAATTAGTGTTTTCTTCTTCCCATTTGTGTTTTAAGTCAGACTATTCGCTAGTTTTGTTCCTGGATTGTCACGCATCTCATATAGCCGTTCCTGCTGCTTGTCATCCTCTGCTTTCCCTGCTTTTGTGTTACTGTGGGCTGTGGATCTGCACTTGATTTAAACCCAATAAAAATCTCTATCAGAGCTTCTGTTAGTGTTGAAAGTCTCTAATCACTTAGGGTATTTTTTTGGCACGTGAGCTTAGGAAGGCCAACTCTAAATGTGACTGTGATTTTTGAGGGGGAAGAATAATCCACGTAGTTTTCATTGTTAGTGGAAACTGTAGATGAGAACCTCAAAGAGGAACACTGAGGGGCATCCTCTGTAGGTTGTCCACAGTGTATTTGGTCAAGAAAAGAAACGGTTTAAGGAATGTGACATGCGGTTCTTGATGCAGAAAAAAGCTTCTGTATGCCTAATACATTGGAAAACATTTGTTCAAAAGCATGTCTTCCTTGTGCGAAATTTGCCCCTGTAGTAGTATTAAGGTCAGTATCTACGTAGGTTGTCTCATACATACTGAATGTGATGCCTGAGGTCAGCTTTGGTTTGTAAATGAGACTTTAAGGAATGTTTTGTCTGTTCCTGTTAAAAAGCAACTGTGTAAGTTGTTTGTTTAGAAACTTACTTATTCCTGCTCTTCCTGGACTTGTATTCAGTTCCTGATTAAAAAATAACAGTTGTAAATGAAACATTGTGTCCTGTTTAACAAGTAAAGTTTGTGGAAATAGTCCTGATGTGTTTACATATGCTTATTGACCAGTTCTCTTAAGTGAATTATTGTAAATTTTAAGGTAAATGCTTTCTGTCCTGGATGTTTAGGCAGAGTTCTCTATTCTTTATTAAATCTTGGTGTGAAAAAAGTGTTGCCGATTTTGTGAGAATAATGACAGTGTTGTGTTGTTAATTGAGGAGTATTAGTCTGTGATGCAGGGAGGAAGTATCAAAATGCTGTTCTATAAAAATCAAATAAACTGGGATTCTGGGTCAAGAGGGCAAGTTCATGTGTCCGTGTAGTTCTTGGAATGTCCTGGCTTCACTCTCTACTACCAAAAAGGTCTCTGCAGTTTCTCATGCATTGGTGTGTTCACCGAGAATCAGCATTCTTTTTCTGTATTATTTCTTGATAGCTTTTTCATTAATCCTTCAAAAGTACTAGGCTGCTCAATGGAGTCAGAATAAAAATAATGCATTTTCTTCTGTTATGTTCCACTGTGTTATGTTTGCTTTCTGTGTTTCACATAAGCATTAGTCAGTGAACTGAGTTTGATTCTAGTCACTTCTCAGGTTAGATCTCGCGAATATGTGGATGGATAATATGCTCCGTAAATTAGGTGTGAAACAGTTGGAGAAACGCTCAATCTGGCGCTATGCAGAGCCAAGTCAGGTTTGGCCTGGCTTTATTTTAGCTCGTGTGTGCTACCTTATGTGTGCAGGGCAGCCTGGCAAGCCTAATGCCGGGCTGCAGCTAATCGGCTGTCCTGTGTCTAAGTTGGTCCTGTAGAAAACTGCTCAGATGTTAATTTTCTGCCTGTACTTCTGTGTCAGTTTTGTTTCTTGTCCGTCACCTAGGCTATCTTCTTCCTGCTGGACTAGGTGATGAAGAGGTGACCTGGGTCTCTTCGCTGCTCACGTTGTAGCATAGCTGTGCGATGCTAAGCCTCATGTGGTGAATGTTGCTGTTGCAGGTTTTGCAAGTGGAAGAGTCTTTAGCTCAGTGGTTTCCTGGAGTATGTATTGTGAGGAGGTGTTTGTTCTGGGCTGGCTGGAGGTTTGCACTGGTATTCACGCCCAGAGGAGTGTCTTGAGGAGGTGAACACCCCAGTTAGCAGCAAACCCCTGTGGCTTCTGCCTGCCCCATCATCCAGCAGCCAAATTCATTGCGCAGCACCTAGTTGTTCATCAGGGTGCAGGAGAGAGGAAGCAGGCTATTTGGGAAGCCACTTCTCATCCTTAGTGTTTTGTTAAACAGTTTAACTCTTAGTGGCTACTGCTTTCCAGTTTTTACATTCAACTCAGTTTTGCTATCAGCTGTAACTTTCTTGATGCTGTAATAAAAGTGTGTGTAGGATTACTTTTTAAGTATTGCTTGGCTGTCCTGGAATGAAGGTCATCTTACACTTAACCTTCTACAATTATGAGTGTGTAGTGGTGAGTCACAGGCCATCAAGCGCCACAGTTTTACTTATAAATAGGACCAGAGAGTATTTCAACAAAACCTCTTTTTATGGATTATCTTTAAGGATTCTGCCTAAAAATTAAAGCTTACAATTTTATATTACGTAGGTAGCAAGCAAAACTCAACTAGTGTTTCTTGTGTGTCATATTACTTCAAAGTTAGATTTATTATAGGTATATTATTTTAGGCAGTGTTGCAACTCAGAGTGGCTGTTCCCTGGAAGTGAATGCTGAAGATGTTCAGTGTGACCTGTGGTGGAACTGAGCTAGATGTAATTAATTATGGAAAGCAATCGGCTTATCTGTGATGTGAACAATGGAAAAAGAGAGCAAGGCATCAGTGGTGAAGGTGCAGCTGCCTCCAGCGTACCGGTAGAGAATCGTCAACTCCTGAAAACCCCGTCTGGGCAGAGAGTAGATGCCAAGGATGGAGAGCTGGGGCTCATACAGTCTCCACGTAATTAAGACGGTTCCTCAAAATTCTTTTGCCCACTCTGAAATAATTTCTTTGAATGTTTTGTAGCCTCTTAGCTCCTAGCATTCATATATTCAGCAACCTGTAAGTTCTGCTCAAGCTGTGAGTTTTACAGGGTTTCTAACGCTCTGTTTGAGGGAGACGTTGCTGTTATTTTTCTTTTCTTTAAATTTTACAAGCATTTTATATAATGATGTTCCTGTCATGCTTTTGGCCATGAATCAGCAAAGCATTTACGTGCCTACTTTAATTGGAGCGTGGAGTTGTCTTGCTGTGCAAATGTTGAAGTCAGTGAGACTATTAATTAAAATTAAGTATCTGCATAAGTGCTTTTTCTAAAAATAAGTTGCTCCATAACAGCTTTGGGCCATATTTGGGGAGGAGGGGTTTATTTCAAACTTTGAAAATAGGTATATAATTCTCTCGGAATTGTATGATGGTAAAATGTAGCAGCAATACCAGAGGGCAGAATGTTCATGGGATGGTGTGTGAACTTTCTGCCTCATTAAGATGTCGCATAAGCTGCTATTTGTTTATTTTTAAATAGAGAATAAAACTACTATGTTTTTTGTATTGCGCAGAGGATGGTGTCAAGGAAAACTTCAGGAAAAGTTACCACTTAAACTACCCTTGTAGTAGAAGCCCACAAGCTGTACTCATAGGAAACAGTCAGTTCATCGTCTTGCTTACTGAGTGCCTGGATACAACTCTGTTTTTCTTCCATTAAGTAAAAACTTGCATCAGTTATAACTAAGTCAATGCTTCTCAGTGTGAGATTTCTTAGCTAGTTGTGGTATGTGTCACTTACATTTTCTATCTGTAGTTGCAGGCATTAAAAATACTTCCAAGGAATACTGAGCTGTGGGTTTTTTCCTGTACATATTGGGCAATTTACTATAGAAATTCACTGTCCAACTTACTTTACAAAATTCTCTGGTTTATTAATTCTCCCAGCACCTTGATGAAATAGCGTACTTTTATCTCCTAAGTCTGGCTTTTTACCAGACTCACTTTATCATGCTAGCCTGTTACCTTTCTCTTAGATTTCTTTTAAAAATAGACTTCTTACAAGCCCCCAGTATTCCCCACCTGCAGCAAACCAAGACATTTATAGTGGAGGGAAGAAATCACTGGGAACACAAAAAAGAGGAATGTATATTAAGCCGCTTGTACTGTGAGATTTGTTTGCACCTCTGCTGTCTATTCTTGCAACACTTAAGGTCTTTCAGACATGCCTTTTTGCAAATATGGATATGAAGCACTGATTGCATTCTTATGCAGGAAATTAGAAGAGACCTTAAGGCACATGATGTGAGCTAGGAAGAAGCGTTATTTGCCTGAGGTCATACAGATATTTGAAGTCAGATGCAGAATTAGAGCGCAGGTGTTTTCTGACCAGAGGATGATACTTCTGAGGTGCTTCAGTGCGATGTATGTTATTATCCCCAAGCTGTTGTTTTTTTACTGCTGCAGTTCTTTTCTATTACTATTTATCATTTATTCTTTTATTAGCAGTAGAAACCGAGAAGCATGCTTGCACGTGAATACAGTTCAGATTCTTGCTGAAAATCACATGATTGTTTCTAAAAATGGGGCTCAGAAGGTTCCTATTTTAAGTCATTAATTAATATTGTGGGGGGAGGGAGTTGCATTTATTCAGTGTTGGTGCTAAAAGTTTCTGTAAAGCATTGTCATGTGAACACAAAGCAAAATTTACATTGTTTGGGTGAAAAATACCAATGTTGCCATCTTTACTATGGGCACATCAGTAGCTCTTTATTGCTTTTAAAATTTGATTTCATTGTAGTGTGGTGAGTTTTTCAATAAACATAGTGGTTTCATTTATATAACACTAGAATTATTGTTAATGCACGGTTTCATACTGCGAATTACGTATGTAATATTGTGTCCAGTGGGATCCTGTATCACAAAATTTGCATAGTTATAGTGCTAGTGACATCGTATCTCATACAAAGAACCTAGGGACCTGATACAATATCAGTAAAACTGTCTCATAGGTATGATTCAAACAGTTTTATTAGCAACATATGGGGTATGAAGGAGCCACGGAGGGTAGTTTTGAGTGTAAGGGTGCTGGCCTGTCTTTTTCAGCCTGTAATTATATCAGTCCTCTTCTATGGCATTATTTGTTGCTGCTCTGGGATTGCTGAAAAATAACTACTAATATGGTGACACAAAGGATCAGAATAAATTATAATTGTTGACTTTACAAGAAATTCATTGGCAAAAAGGCTTACTACCCTAAGCTGGGATGTCATTTCTGGTTTAGCTTCGGAGCTAAGCCACATACACAAAATAATATCTTTTTGCAAGTCTTAAGGTTTTCTGGCAATATTATCCTGTTGTACTGGATGCTTTTGTGATCTGACAGATGTGAGGAAGAAACTTATTTTGGCTGCATTTTAGTTTTTAATCTTAAGTTAGGAGAGCGCATTTCATTTAATTGATGCTAGGATACTCAACTCTTGTTCCCCAAAGAGAATACATTATAATTAGTCCTCTTCAAATAAAGTTCATCATTTAAATGTTTTGACAGTAAAAACTAACAAAAATATAACTAGAAGATTACAGTAGCACTCTGTTGTACTTCTTAAAATCATAATATATATATAAAAACATTTTTTTTACATGCTGTAAAAATGATGCAAGTTTGATGGTTTAATGTTTTTGCTAATTGGCTAACTGAAGAGCTGCAGTGTATACGTAGCTATTAGAGAAGAGTACTATTTGCTTTCTTCATAACTTTTTAAAATTCTTGTCTTTTAAACACTGGACTGAGCATTATCTCTTCGGAGAACAGCCTGCATAGGGAGTTAGGAGCGTTACATATCCTTTACTCGGAACTACCTCTGAATTCTTTCATTCCGCATTGAGGTTCAGCCTGGAAAAACTAGAGTTTGGAGGACAGAACTGGTGAAGTTTAGCAAGATATCTGTGGGGGCTGGTCATCTGTGCCTCTGCAGTGCTGGGACCTGTGTGCTATTTCCCTGATGTGGAAGCATCTCTTCATGTATTTTTCTCTATTCCCTTGCCATTGTTTCAGTGTAGGTGCGTGCTACACCTGTAGAAATCCGATGTGGAAGGATCCTGAGAATTGTTCATCTCTTGTTTTCAGGTAGGATGAAACCTGTTTGAATCACTCATGGCTTAAATATACATATAAAAAAAATGGTAAAAGAACACAATTTAAAATTTAATTGCTAAACTTCTCTCTTAGGGTTCGAGCTCTCAAATCAAAAGTGGCATGCCAGTTGAAGAGAGATTATAATTCTAGTATTTGCTTGTAACACTTCCCAGGGCTCAGTGTTGCTAAGATTTTCAAGTGTATACTCGGCAAGCCATCAGTGAAAATACTGAAGCATGCTGGGCTGAGGAGAGATTCCTGCCTGTTTGCAGTGCTCTGCCATTCTCGTAGCAGACTACTGGTACTTACTCCCACATCATGGTTTTGCATCCTGTGATGTTCCCGCATCTTAGTGGTATAACCTAGATTGTATTTCCTCTTTTTTTATTTCCTAAAATGTTCTGTAAAAAAACCAACCACCCCTTGCTGAGGTCAAGATGTGTTTCTTGTCAGAGGGGAAAATTAAGAGTAATTTGATGTGACTTTTTTTTTTCTTTCCCTTTTATGAATCTTGACTGGCCAGTTCTCTTAGGTGTGTACAAATAAATCACCACCTGTTGGTATGGAAGTAAGGATTGCTTGTCTGTAATCCTAATTTCTCTGTTTTCCTCTCTTTTTGGAATAAGTTTTGTTTGTGCTAGCACTTCATGTCTTTGGGAGCTTGTTTGACTTCCACAAGCCTTCAAAGATAACTGCAGGTGATTCGGGAGCTATTTCAACTAGTTCTACCAGTATTCAATAGGAAAAGACCTCAGACTTTGTCAGTTTGAATTTATGTTTTGAAAACTATCTTCCCATCCTATTTCTACCCAACTCTTTGAAAGCATGGGTTGAAAACCTACAAGTTCATTGCTGTGGAGAATCTTAAGTTCTTCTGTGAAGACTGAAGTAAAAAAGTATTAAGCCTTGTCACTTTGAGAAGTAAGCAGAAACATGTAATTTAACTTGCAGTTGAGAAGTGGACGGATATCAACTTCTAGGTGTATAAACATCACAATCTTCTGATCTTTGTGTCTGATGCAGGTGGTCCTCTGGCTTCAAGGCAGCCATCTACAGGGCGAAATAGTCATTTTCAGTGTGTCTCATAAACAGTCAGCTCTTTCTCTTAGACATCATTAAGAATAAACTTGTACTATTCTAATGTAATTTTTTTGGCCTTTTTTAATGTAATTTGCTTATGCACTTTATTATAGTGTTTTCTCCTTTCTGGTGTCATTTTTCTGTTTGAAGTAGAAAGTTCACACCCACTTTGCTAAAGGTGGTATAGGCGTGATTTCTAAAATTAACTATTAAATAAAAAAAATATATAAACATATCTGGACATCACATCATAGATTTGAGAACTGTCTCAGGAGCCTCTAAAACCACTCATGTTAACCGTTGCATATCTTCTAAATGTGTTTCTTTCAAAGTACTGGAAGACTTCCAAAAAGTTTTTATATTTTTATATTTAAAAGGACAAAAAGGATGTTGCCCAGGAAAGTGGATTTAGCCCAGGACAAAGTAAAGTAAAGGTTAACTTGGACTTCTGTCAGTGAAGGCTTAAAAGCTGGGGTGGGGGTGGGGAAATGCTGGTCACTATGGTTTCATGATAGAAGGCTTTGTGATGAGACAAAGCTGATATTTTTTTTAATAGGATTGTGTGTCTGGCCTATGTTGTTATATTAAACTAATTTCTTTTAAAGCATTAAATTATTGGAACATAGTATTTTGATATAAAAACTTGGTTTATATGTAGCAGAGACACAGAAAAGATTAAAAATGTCCTGTTGCTTACAGCGTAACTTTGAATGGGATGTGAAACACCTACATCAAGTGAGTCTCCAGTCTGTTTATGGCCCAGTTACGCTTAATCAGTAGTTTTGTTGGTGATTTAATTTTTGCTGCTTTATTTTTCAGATGATGCAAAGTATACTGGAGGAATATATCCACAGTTAGTCATGTAGTTCAGTCATCAAAATACACTAAAACTTGAGTTGGGAAACCTTGTTTTAATAACACAGGTATGATATGAGGAGAGGTAGGGAGAGCTGGGATAGTTTAGCTTAGAGATGAGCATGCACCAACTGAAATATGGGAAATTAAACACAGGAAGTTTTTTACTGTAGCAGCTGAACATTGGAACAAGGTGCCTAGATAGGCTGTGGAGTCTCCATCTGTGGAGATGCTCAAAACTCAGCGTGGTCCTGGGGAACCTGCTGTAGTTGACACCTGGCTTGAGCAGAGGGCTTGGACTAGTTGGTCTCTGGAGGTCTCCTCCAACCTCATCCATTCCCCGATTCTGTGTGATTAGCTGTGTGGTGACTATAATGCCATGGCGAAAGGGCTAGTGCAGTCTTTGGGTATACAAAAGACACCATGAAGCAGACAATCATGTAAAACCTTGACATTCACTTACACAGCACTGCAAGGCAGCTGTTGGTATGTTGTCTTGAGTGCTGGTGGGGTGGGATGTTTTCCTGACATGCTTAGAATGATACTGGTGGCCATCTCCTGTAGAGAGGACCTATAATGGCAGGTCAGGTTGGTGGAATCTTGGGGGAGAGGAGGCAAGGCTCACCTACCTCCTCCATCATGGGATTTGATCAAGCGTGAGGTAAATGGACCTACCTGCTCTTGATGATCAATGGGTCTAGGTGACTGTGGATTCTCCTGTCTTTTGCCTTTAGCTCAAGTGAAGTCTTCCACCCTTCCCCCACCATCTCCCAGATCTTACCAGACTAAGGACAGTATTTGGGATAAATATTTGGGTGATGTAGTATTTTGACAAAGCTTCTTAGCCTAAACCAGCTGGAAAGTTAGACCAGATGAGCTCGTATCTTTTTTCTCTTCCTTCCTCCACACACACACACACACACACACACACACACCCCATGCTATTACAGTTGGGAAAATTGCACTTTATTGTCTGTCCATGGGGCTGAAGCAGATAGAACGGATGGGAAAAGGTACAGCTCACCACTGGGATCCATAGGCAAGATTCCCAAACTGCTGTGTTGCAGACGTCTAAAGCAGCACAGCCTGGTATTTTACTCCTCCCAGTTTTGGATGCAGGTAAATGGTGCTTCTGATAAATATTCTGATAAATATGATGTGTTTCTTAGATGAAAAACGGAAAGTGTATAATACCCCATTTGACAGGCAGGAAACAAGGTGCAGGAGTTCAGTGGCTCATAGCCAATAATTCAGTGTAGAGGTGGAGCCCTGGGCTCCCTGCTCTTGCAGTATGTTGTCTCTTTTTTTGTGGGTCACTTGTTGATGCAGAGTATCATCAATTCCAGAGTAGATTCATTAGTTCAGCTTCATCCTATGCTTTGTGGGATGATACTCTTAATTGTGAAGGTGCTACTTTTCAGAAGACTGTTAATGGATCAAGTTTAAACAACTTTTCTTACCTCTCCGTGCGATGCCTGTTTGAGCAGGTACTCTGCAATAAAGACTTCAGTGTGTGCAATCTGGGGTCTACCTTGCTCTGTCTGTCTTGATTGTATGGCGGCACTAACTGGCTGTATAAAATAAGGAGACTTGATGGCTTTTTGTGCCTGGTTCAATGGGTATGGAGTTCTTGATTTTAGTAAATGTCTGCTAATGATTTCTCCTGTGCTTGTCCTGAAATGATGGTACAGTTCACATTGTGCTTCCAGTGTATGGTAAGTCTGGTAAGGTGGCTGGTTTTGGGAGTTGAAGGGATTTTTCCTTCAAGGGAAGACTGGCCACGTGTTTGCTGGCTTCTCGTTCTGCTTTTTAATCACAACTTGGATTTGCATAGTGGCAACAGAGGTAGGAAATGTTAAGGTCATGAACAAGGTATGTTTCTTATCAATTGTGCTGTACTTGTAATTCAAGTAGACTGGCTTCATGTGGCTGTACAGGAGTGACAAACCTGAGAGGCAGGTGGGCCCTACAGTGACGTAGGAAGAGATGACCAAAAATGTGTGGCCAGTCAGATCTGTATCTCCTATTTACCGCCCTGCCTTCTCCCCCCAAAAATAAAAATATGGAATTCCACTGTTCAAACTAATGGTGGTCAACAGTGAATTGGGACTGGTTTTTTGCACATCTGGTGGGGGAAATCAGTTTTTCTCACACTGAGAATTAATAAATTCAGTTGTATCTTCAAGTGTAAAAGACACTCACTTGTGCATTAAAAATAAAATGAAAATCTGATCACTTTTTTGTGAATTTTGCATGTAGTGGACATATCAGTCAGTATTTTAAGGGAGGGATCCCCCCTCCCCAGTGTCTGTAACGTTTAACCAGCTGGCTTTGGCTCTCTGAATGGAAGGCTTTGTACTTCATTGTGTGCATTGTCTCATTGTAACTCCATGAGACTTTCAGCTTCTTATTTTGAATATGTGGCTGCAAGTTGCTTAGGTACTTTTTCTAAAAGACATTTATCGTGCTCAATTTCATATGGGGTAGAGCATAGGAGTGGGCCATGCACTGTACAGCTTGTGTGCATCTAAAACTGCTCCAAGCCTGGTCTGTGTAAGCTAGGAAGCCGGTGTGACATGGTGTGTGTCAGTGCTGTTCCTTCTCCTTTCCTCTTTCTTTTCCAATAACGTCTGAACTCATCAGGCATTTTGTACTGAATTTGATGGAAGAGTAACAAGCTTAAAGGTTTTAGGCTCCGATGTGTTAAATTAAAATACGTGGTCAAGTTATGAAAGACAGTATTACAGGCTGCAAGGAGGGAAGGGCTGCAGCATCTGCTCTTATGAGACAGCAGAGAATTCAAGTTATTTCTTAGATTGTGTTGCTTATATTGACAAACATTTCCTCTGGTGTCCTAATTGATTTGTGTATTTGATTCTGAGGCACCAGAAGTGTGCTAGCACTGTAATTGTCTGTTGTAGAAGCATTATTTGAGGTCTCCATAGCACGGAGATTGTTCGAACTTTTACAGTCCATTTATTCTAATGAAGTGTTTATTGGCTTGTTTGATGCTTGTGATACTCTTTTCCTCCCTTACCTTGCCATTTCCTTACAGTAGCTATTTATGTTCCTAGCGCCTAGGTTTTTCAGGGAATTCTTACTTTTAAAGCTTAGAAAATGTCTTGTTAAGAAGCTGTTTTGCAGCCGCTTTTTATTGTAAAGATGTGGGGTTTTCCCTATCGTTCTTCACTCAGTCTCTTCGATAACAATAAAATAGGAATATTATAAAACTATCAGTTGAGTAGTCAGGTGTCTCTAGGGAGTAAGTAAATTGATTGCAGCCTACAAAATTTTAAAAATACAAAAGAAAAGTTTTTCTTAGGCAATTAATGCTATGTCATTCTTAGTGTAATGTAGGAAATACTTGCCTAATTTGTTTTCAGTGGCAGCCAGTGCAATAGTGAAGCCATAAGGAAAAGTTGTTGAAAAAGTAGAGTTTTGGAAAGCCTAGTTCTTGAGTAGTGCTTTTTCCTTTAGGTATTGCCAAAGAGTGGAAACACTGAAGAAAACCTTTCAAGTACTACAGTGTTTGCAATTTGTAGGTGGTATTACCATCCGCTATGGTTGGGGAAGGTTTTATACCCATAGCTTGGGCACACAGGTGGATTTTTTTCAGGCAGATGATACATGTGAGATTGAGGAAAGAGGCTGAAGACATAAATCGTAACTTACTACAGGAAATAACAGACTTTTGGTTATTCACATGAAATCAAATGCCAAGGATTATAGATAAAGTTATGAATGTATTTATGATGAATGTTTTAATTATTTGTGTCCTAAATTCTGCCATGTTTCAGATTTAATTAAATTTGAAATACAGGAGTAAACAACAAACTCCAGGCCCTTTACTACTTCCACAGATTGCTTACAGCCACCACGATGCTTTCTCGATGCAGGGGTTTTGCCAGATGGTGAAGATCTGTAATGCCTCTGAGGCTGCTTCTTGCACAGATACGCAGGGCTCACAGTAGCCTCGTGAGTTGGGCAGAGGTAAAAGTCCCATGAACTTAAAGTAGTATCATCATCTGGTATGTATCAGCAGGTGGGAGAGGACAGGTAGCACAGCCTGTTCAGAAGTGGGGAGAAACAGCCTGACGTAAAGAACAGTGTCTCTCTTGCCTCTGATCCAGTCCCCAAGTGAGTGAACTTGGTGTGATTTGGGGGGGAAAAGGAAATGTTGGTTCACACAAGTATTACACATTGCATATTTTTTTACCGTAAACTGTAAAAATTGTGTATGTTGTGAAGACAGAACTATGATTGACATTGTACAGGATAGGATTTATGAAAGTTTTTGAGAGTCTTTGCTGAACTGCTGTTCTTAGAATTGATTTAAACATTTAGGTACCAGAGTATCATTGTAACTCCATGAGACTTTCAGCTTCTTATTTTGAGTATGTGGCTGCAAGCTGCTTAGGTACTTTTTCTAAAAGACATTTATCGTGCTTAAATTCATATGGGGTAGAGCATAGGGGTGGGCCATGCACTGAGATACTACTAGCACATGGAAAGCAATAGTGGGTCCAAGGGCAGACAGGTGTTTGTTGGGATGAGTGGAGGTTAGATGGAGACCACCAGTGCCACTCTGAGGGGACGAACTTCCAGTTTGTTATTCATTTGCATCAGGTTTATAGCGGGTAATTACAACCTGTCCACCTGTAACTCATTTCAAGCTTCAGTGTGCAGTTAAGTGGCTCCATAAACGTTAGTGATTTTTCATGTGTGGGCTTTGATATGCAAGGGTTGTCGCTAAGTGTAGAAGAAAATTCAGGGTGCGTCTCAGCTGTTGGCTCCTTTGCACTGTGGTGCTGGTAAAAATGCAAGACAGCATGGGGGTTGCAGAATTATAAAGTGATCATTTTGTTCTTGGGTGCTCAGGTCTAGAAGGACGAGTACCTCCAAGGACTGTCCTGTACTGTGGACTTCTCCCAACTACTGCTCTCCTACGCAAGGCCTTCCCATTGCACCTTCTGAGTGTTCAGCTTGTCTTCATCCCCTCTGGAGAAGTGGTGGGCTGAAGCTGGAGCGGTGATGACTGGCTGTGTTGTGGGGAGCCTCTGTGCACTGTCTCTGATGCCTTCCTGTTATTTGAAAGCAGTTCCTTCTGACTTTGTACCTTTTTCTTCTGTGGTCAGATTTCACAAAGGACGTGCAACTATGTTTTACATTGGAATGCATTTTGTTTTTAACAAGGCCACTTTTCACAAGTAAAAGCCTAATGGAAGCCTAGCTGATGGAGAAAGATTTTTTTAAAATTATTGGAGGCTTAGAAATGGTAAAACTTAATTCAAAACCAGAAAAAATTAGAGTCTTCCATTGCTCTTTCAAGGTGCTGTTGCTAGAAGCTTGGGTTCTTTTGCTGAATTATGAAAACGTAGCACTTTAAAACCTGAGGAATATGTCTTAGTGCAAAGCAAAATGATATCCTGTGTTCAAATGATAGCAGCAATGAGTACAGACAGTTTTGAATCATGTGGTTACTGCCATGAAGGTACTTCAGAGACTGAAACTAGAACCCCTCCGAGCACTTCCATCTGCATACCTGTAATTCACATCATCTTTAAAAAGGACTTTACCACAGGCTTGCAAAGCGCAGCTCGAAAGCGTGCATATCAAATGTCATGCTGCACTTTGGTCTGGAAGTGGCTGAGGTGTGGGAGAAGATTGCTATATTTTTTCAGCGAGGTGTAGCATGGGCTTTTCCCATGCAGAAGAGAAGGCAAGTGTAGAACTTGAATTGGTGCATTGTATGTACTCGTGTTTATACATAGGCTATGTTCTTTTTCTGTTTTCTTTTTCCTGACAGCTTGAATTTGAATGTTATCTACTGGAAATTTCACAGGATTCTAGTAAAGAGTTAATAATTATTTCTAGGTGATTTCCAGTATGTAGTCTCAATAACTCACAGTTTTGGCATACTTTCTAACAGTATATTCTCTCTCTCTCGGTGTGTTTTTTTGGGTGTGTTTTTTTGTTTTTTTTTTTAAATGAGACAACCAGGGGTAGTTACTCAGATGCTTGCTAGGAGACAACAGCTGTATCGGTGCTGGCTAGAACCTGCGTATGTGTTGCAGGTTCATCTGAGCCAGCATGCTTGGTAGGATTCTGGTGTAGCCAGAATAGCTTTTGCAAAAGTAAATCTTAAAATACCAATTTTCTGTCTTGTTTTGTACTCTTCTGTTTTATGCGATTTTTTGTTGTTGTTGTTGTTGCTTCTGTTCAATTTTTCCATGAATACGTTTATGTAGCAGGGCAATTCTAACCATATCTTAGATGTGTATAGGGGCATAGTTAGAAACAATTTAAAAAACCTTACTTAGCATGGGCTCAAAGTATTCAAAAAATGGACTTTGTATACATATATATTTTTATATATGTTCACACACACATCCCTTCACTTAAGGGATATTTAACTTATACTGGCTTAGAGACCCTATAACAGATAAAGGTGCAGATCTGTAGGAAGCAATTTTATCGCCAAGATCAGAGAGAGGCTTGTTTTTCTTATTTCTTCAGGAAGAAGTAGCTGAAAATGAAAGCCTCCAACTTAAAAAACCTTTCTTACAGCAAATATCCAGATTTTAATGAGGTTAAAGGATTCACTAGGTAGCTTTCCAGGTACTATGTACTTACCTGAATCACTGAATAACCCATCAATGTAATTTATTTAAATGATGAGAGTGAGAAACTGAAGTAGTGTTGTTCTTGAGGATGGATGTACAGAGCCCCTGTAGAGCTCTTGATCCTGGCCAACCTGGGGCATAAAAGTTTAGACATAAAACCTGGATTTTCGGCATGATAGCTTTGCAGCATTGAATGAGCTTTCTAGGCCAACTGGTTCATCTCAACTTGGTGGAAACTAAAGCCCCTCTCTGCACCTAGGAGGGAAGCCTGAAGAGGAAATAATGACTTGAATTGTTTTTATCTTTTATATTGAAAGTAGATGAAGGTTTTTTTAAACTTCTTAGAAAAGCTGCATTTTTGTGTTAGGTTACAATTTTTTTAGCAATTGAATTATAGTCTTAAAAATGGACAAGTGACTGCACCGTTCTAAAAGCATTTGACAAAAGCTAATTGTGTGTTCTGTGGTCAGCAAAAACTCACTGGCTGGTGTTGCATGTTTTTATTCTGTAAGGCTATTGGCAGCTAAAAGATTTACGTATTTCTATCTCTTTTGTGAAACTAATGAAAATTAAGTTATTGTGAAGCTTACAGTTTTGACAGTAGGAATGGCCCTTCGATCTCTGAAGGCTGCTGAATTCTCCATACAAGTTGAAACCATAAACATTTTATGGCACAAGATGAATTGCTAGGATCAAAACATAAATTTTAGAAAGAAAAATAAAACCCCCTGAATTTCTTGAATTGCTGCAGCAAAGAAGAGCCATGTGGTATTTTGGTGGCTTCTAATGCATTGGAAGAATATAGGCTACAGGTAACTTGGACCAAATATTGCAGACATCCTGTGTGCAGGAATGTGACCTAATTTTTGTAAAATAAGACTTTATGTTCAGCTTATATTGTCCAGACCGCTGACAAATTTTACCTAAACTATCAGGCAAATATTTCTATGTATTTGGTCATTGTGGAGGGAGGATGGAGGCCAAGACTGTGGCCCCAAACCACAATCTTTAATTTTCATTTTTGAATAGAAGAACAGCATGAAGGGAGAAGAGTATTTTCGTGTTCCTTCTTTGAAAATGAAAACAAAGAAAACTGACATCCTTTTACTTTTTCAGTCAAGTGTCACTCATCCTAAAGTTGTAATAATCAATTCAGAATGTCTGCTTACACTTTCTTACAAAATTGGATGAAAGAGCCTTGCAGATAAGTTAAAGACCACAAAAAAAAACCAAAACCAACCACATAACTTTGCAACTTTAAACTGAATTAGTTGTTTCTTTGAATTGCTTGGTTTTAGTCATGTAGCCATAGGTATCAAAGCAGCTAGCTATTATCATTCCTTTGTAAGGATTTCTGCTTTTTTTTTATATTCGCATTTCAACAAATCAAAGGATAGGTCTTCAGACACAAAATAAAAGGTGTGTTGTTTTAAAGATATGCTAAACATACCTAGACTGAGTTGGTCTTGGTATTGTGGGTACCAGCGGTGGTGCAGATGCAGTGACACCTGATTTGCATATGGCAGCAATGTAATTACATACTGTGCATTCTTGGAAAATGTTTATCTTGGTTGCTAAAGCTTCCTTCTGCCTTTTAGTGTTTATCTCTGCTAGCTAGATAAAGCTAATTCAGGTACTGCTACTCACTACTACAGTTACAGCTTTCTTGTGGTGTTTGAAAGGACCCTATGTGTTAGCTGCCAGTAAATTTTAATGATATATGCTACTCTTACTGATTTATGTTCAACTCTGCTTCACTTTAAATGGAGATATCCATTTTGGGCTCTTTGCAAGAGCCTACATTACTAGGTCTTTGATACCTTGGAGGAAACCTGAAGCCCTAGATATTTTCGGAGTGGGGGAAAATCCTAATGGTTGGGTTTCTTCAATGATTGTAAACAGCTGTGCATCTCTGTGTCAGTAGTGTAGCAATGATTATCAGTCCATGAATTAAGAGAGTATTTTGTTTCTAGACTTCATGTTATGTCAAGGAAAAAATAGAAAAAATTCATCATGGCATCAAAGATGACAACATATGAAAGCCTTATTCCACCATGTACTGCTAAATGGTGTTTTGTCTTAGTCTTGTGCATAACTTCATACATGTGGCTGACAGTAAGTTAAGTGTGAGCCACTCATCTGCCTAGTATTGTTATCAGTCACAAAGATTTCCCCATCACAAAGATGGGTCATTCTGTTTATCTTCCTATAAGCACATAGAGTCAAGGGATGGAAAAAAATGAGTAGGGCTCCCAATCCACTCGTGCAAGCAGTGCTGTTGCAACCTGTAGAGCTTCTTGTCCCCCCCCAAAAGGGGTATTTTGGGGATGATTAGTATTGTTTTTACTCTTGGAACTTTTGTACTTTTTATTTAGTATCATTTCTCTAAATAAAGGTTTAGTTTAATCCTAACTTGAAAGACTGGCTTTAAAGCTGCGTGCAGTGACTGATTTTCTTTTGAAGAGTTGAATCTATTTACAGAATCTCACTACTGTTTTTAACTAACTTCTTTGCAATGTTCTCTTTCAACTTTTGAAATTCATTAGTTGTAAAGCATGTGTAAAATGTCTTCAGTCTTTGAATTGCTGTTTTATTTAGCAGCCTGGCATATCTGTGAATCTAAATTTAAAAAAAAGTCATTTAGTGAGGAAATAGTTAATAACAAAACATTATGAATAGTGTTTGAAGAGGCTGTTAGTTTTGCTCAGGAAGTTTTCATTTTCTAGAATTTGTGCTGCCTCATTATTTGTAATATTGAAACTACTCCTTGCCAATCATACCAATCACTTACATGAAGAAATGAAAGTAATGTTTACAATTCTGGGTGGAAAATACTGACTTAGAACTAGTGGGCCAAATTCTGCTTTGAAGTAAAATGATAGCAACACAAAGTGTTGCACAGAGTGATCATTTTAACAGGATTGCAGACAGATTCTTAATATCTCTTTGGAATGGCTAAATTTAGTGAAAAAGTGCAGCATAAGCATTTTGTGAACCAAAGTCAGGACTGAGATTCTCCAGAGCTCCTGGCTAATGCACCTCAAAACTTTGTCAGCTAGCCGAAGATCAGGGTGAAAAATTTGGAGGTGAGTACGCAGAGCAACTGTGGGAGCCGCACTGGCAGTGCTGGTGGATGGTTTTCTCTCCCCAGTCGTGTCATAGGGGCAGTTTTTGCTCTTGTCAAGGTTGATTGACTTTTGGTAGTTGCTAAACTTTGTTTTTTTCTCTATCGTAGTTGGGTGATTGACCTGAAGTGTCTTCTAGTTTGAGTAATTACACTTTACCTACTTGAAAATTCTCTCTGCAGTCCCTGAATAACAGGCTGATGGTAACCTTTATTTCTTTTGCTGGCTTTAGCCGTGACAGCATGTTTTTTGCAGGTTTTAGTTGTCATTTTTCTAAAAGTTTTGGAACTTCTTGGTGTTTAATGTTTAGGGGAGAAGGGGCCTTAAGTTATTGTTGGCTCGGACTCTCAGCTCAGTTTAGGTCATCTTTAGGTTGTTCCGTCAATATAAAGTTCACTCTAAATTGACTTCTGGCATCTAGGGATTTTTCAGCTATGCAAGAATAACAGCAAAGCAGCAGCGAGAGCAAGGTGGCACAAGGCGATACAGTCGAGGTGTGCTATACTTCAGCCATAGGATCAGTTCTTGGGGAGCATAATTTAGAGAAGCTGTTGGCTTCCTTGAATTATCATGTAGTACTTTCTCCCTTTTCCATGTATGTTTGACTGTTGGCAGAAGTAATCCAGATTCATTACTTCATGCTTTTAGTCATACATCAGAGAAAAACTGTCTGTCATCAAACAACCAATAGAATATTTACTATTATCGTTTTAACTACAGTGTACTCTATGCACTTTATTATTACAGTTTTGGTTTTTTTTTTTAATAGGGAAAATACCAGGCAGCTCTGTGTCCCCAGCCTTCCCCCACCCTGCCCCACAAGACCTGCTGCTTTGATGCCATTAATGCAAAGAGACATAGCTGATAAATTGTAAAGTAGTTTTGTTTTTAAATCTGTCACTAATGTAGAAGTTCCAATAATACTGCAAAGTCAGGTAGTTTCCATAAAAAGATACCGACTTGCACATTTTTTGTTTTATAAAGCATCAATATTTTTGTCAAAAAACTGTCTCAGTGCAAAGTAACGAGTTAGTATGTCTCTTAGTGAACAACATGACATTGCTATTTGCAAGTTACACAGTTTTGTAACTACTGCTTCTTTCTTAGCGACGTCTTTCAGAAGTTGCAGCATGTTCTCTTTGAATATAAAGCAGTTTGGTGACACTGGAAATGCTTTAGTGTATATCAGCAAGTTCGTATATTGAAAGACTTCAAGAGGCAATACATTAGGCAAAAAGCAGTGGCGATACCTGTAGAGCACAGTATACGTGCCCTTAAGCTGAGGATGATAATTAGTTGCTTGTATTCCCATGCAAACTAGCCCAAGTGTTGATGTTTATGAATTGCAAAGATCACTGCGATACCAACTCAGGCTCCAAGCTGCTGGAGTTGTTTATGCCCATTCAATTTTTAATGTACCTATGTTTTGATGAAGGCATTTAGTCTAAAGGGATTTGCATGCCGTAATCATACCTCCAGTGATTTCAATACAAAAGTAAGGGTAGTTCTTCAAAATATTTTAAGTGCTAACTTCCACTTCAGTATTAATAATAAACAGTAAGAGCATCTCTGAAAATATCTTCATATTTTGTTGGCTGAATGTGATTCGGTTGCTTCTGTCACGCTTCTGGGATGATGTTTTTTAAAAGTAGTGAAGTATCTGCTGTTAGGTAGCTTACAGAGTGAGGAGTTACCCACAGCTTGTAGATACCTGCTTTGCTAATTAGCTGATACACATTCAGCTCATGCAGTTTGCACTTCAGTCAAAAGAAAATATTTGACTAGAATCTACTTTCTTTGGCATTCTGGTACAGCAGCCACCGGTGCTGTTTCTTAAAACTGCAGTTGTAAGAACTATGTGATTTAAATAAAATTTAAAATAATAATTTAAATAATTATTGCAGGTTCACACAGGATAGATGTATTTCTGGTTAATTTGCACCATGTGTGTTTTAGAGCACATGCATGTAAACTGTGAACAGTTTAACCATTTAGTTACTGCAGAAGTCTGGGTGTTTCATTGCATGTGGCTGTAAATATGGCAAAACTGGGAAAAAAAATACAGTAAAAAAAAATGGGTTTGTGCAGGGCCTGTCTGGGCCAGAGGCTTGCTGACTGGTGAGGACATGGTGAGCTGGGGGGTGACCTTGTATTGGCTGGCTTTGGAGGGAAAGGAGTAAAACTTTTTTTTTTTTTTTAGCTGGAAGTTGTTAACGTGAAATCTTACTATGGAAGATCTTTGAGTTTCCAGGTTTGATTTGTGCTTAGCAGAAAACGAGATTTCCACTTGGGAGTGGGGGGGGGGGAACACATAATTTTGTTTGTTGCAGTGAAATAAAATAAGGTATTAGGAAAAAATGAGATCATGTGGGTATATATTACCTGGACCATATTTAAACCAATTTAAATCTGAGCTATCTGCACTGAATTGGAAGAGTGGGAGGAGTTTGTTAGTCACTGCAGAAGGCAAAATGTCAAAATGACTAATTACACTGTTACAGGGCTGAGGAGATATGGCTAATTCCTGAGCAGCAGAACAGGTCTTTAAGAACTGTGGTAAGACTATCCCCAATATAAATATAGCTAATACTATTTCGCTATAATTACATTAGTTGTCATGGCACCGTTTAGGAGATTACATTGCACCATTGCTTGCATAGGATGGTGCTGGTGGCTTCATATAGGGAGTAAACATTAAAGCTGTGTCGTGTTTTGAACACGTGAAGCCATCGCGCGTTATCTGTTGTGGAAGGATATACAATATTCCACGTGTGCCCAGCTCTGAGAGCTCAAGTGTGGGGAGGTGCAGCTCTTGGCTTGAGGGAGGCTGGCAGAAGCAGGCCCAGTGTGATTTTTAAAATACAGCTCTTGTAACCAAAGGCTTGAGCACTTTGATTACAAGCAGCCCTGTGTCAGCCATGTGCCTTTCTGGAAAACAGCTTTTTCTTACAACATTTTAAGCCAACTGGCTTTTAGCTTGTGTTCTGCTGTGTAGCAGTTCAGAATTTTTATACATCTCAGGAGATAATGAATGTATCATGCATTGAAAGCCTCCATCACAGTTTTTCAGTAGATCTCTAGTAGTTTTAGAAAAGCTTTAATTGTGATCCATTAGTGCAGAAAGAGTTAATTTGACCTTCAATACTTTTTGAATGAGCAGGTGAGCAGGAGCTTTCCTGCTGGATTTCCCTCTGCTACTTACCTGTTTCTTGTTCTTTAGGTACAATAAAGTTACTTTTGCGTGCTAAAGTGGTGTGCAGAATTCGCATCTTAATTTTTGGGGGGGCTTCATTCCCTGCTTTCAAATATAACTACTCATATTCTGAATGGTTAAACACAGCCAGGGCAACAGACTGATTTAATTCTGTCAAATGCAGTCCTGATATAACACCTTAGAATTTTTTTTTAAAAAAGATGTATTGATATATCATTTAATGTAGGTGCTACTGGAAATCCCGTAGTTTGCTAGATATTTTTTTTTAACCTGAACCATCTCTGTTTAACCTGGAGCATCTGAAGGCAGAAATACTTCTGTTTTCAGCAGAATTGTATCATATATATGATACAGGAAACTATCTGAAATATTCCAAAAAAGGATTGTCTTACTAACTGAATTTAGTTGAATTGATAGTATACAATGTCATTAACCTTTAAGCAGAAATAAAATGTACAAGTAAAGAGATGTTGTGGTTTACATATGCAAAGTATAAATTGCACGAGCATAGCTGATGTGTTGAATAGCTTGAACAGCAGTTGTGCTTTTCCTAGTTCTGCAAGAATACAGTATTTCACAGTTGTGAAATGTGAAGTAGTACACTTGGTGTCCCAAACCCGCTAAACAGGGTTGTTTTTCAGTGGTTTTTTTTCCTTCTGCAAGAGGTGTGCTGTTGCTGCACAGTGTTACTACTTCTGTGATAGTTGATTCATCCCTTTGCTATGCTAATTTTAAGTATACAAGGATTCAGTACTTTTATTTAAGAAATATGCCTGCAGGCTGTATTGGTAGGCTTTAGGGAGATATCTGGTTTGGTGTGAAATAAATAGTTGTTGAAAGATCACATGAATTTATGTCTTAGAAGATGAAAAGTGATGCTGTGAGCGTTTTGAGAGCACCCTCCTGTACCCGGCATGTGAGCTTGCCACTTGGTTTTGGTTTTTCAAAGAAACCTCACCAACCTCATGGAAAATCGCAGAGCTGCAGGCCGTGGTGGGGAAGAGGAGAGTAGCAATGTGTCACCTTAAAACCAGAAGAATTAAGACTTGAATTTCAGACACTCTCAGTCCTAACCTCTGGGGGTTTGACCTATGGAGTAGATGCTCGCTGGTCCTGGTCGAGGGAGTGGTTGCTTTTGCTTGAACTTCTGCCTTCAGACCATTTGAGTGCTTAGCTTTTAATGAATGGATTTAAATGCCATAATTCAGGTTTATGTGCTAGTCATAGGCATCCAAGTTCACATATTTTGAGTGAAATGGGAGGAGAAAAAAATAATCTGAAAGCATTTGAGTAAGAGAAAGCTTTGGTACTTGCAGTTGGTGTTAAAGATTTGTCTTGTTAAAGACGACAAAATGTTTACGTAAAAGCTCTTTATTGCCTAATGTGGGACACATTTCAATACACAATTACAAAATAAAATACTAGTTTAATAAAATTTACGTTGTAAAATAGCTATTAGCTTAAGCCCAGCCCCTTTTTATTCTGTTATTGTCAAAAATATTAATCAACTTCTCGCTTCAGTATGGAATTTGCTCTTGGTGCAGTTTTATGATCCTTTCTCTCCTCCAGCAGCAGCATTCTTTCTGCAGTGATTTCTGCTGCAGAGGAACAACATGCTTTGGAAACATTTATTCCTTTTCTACGAATAACTTTATCTTTGTTTGCGTAACTGTGGTGAGGACTTTTATACCTTAATGATCTAAACTAAATAAATAAACTTGCTCTGTTACCTTTCAGTAGAGACACATTAGACTACTATGGCTTCTGACTTCAAAGTGTAAATCAGCCTGGAAGTTTAAATGCCTGAACTTGTGTTTCTTGGGCATGCTCAGGTGATACCCACTGAAATTAATAATCCTGATGCTTATCTAAATGAGAAAGTTGTTACACCGATCTAAATGGAGCTGATCAAAATAAATTGCAGCTTTCCAGGTGAGGTGGCTGTAGCCTTCCTCGTGCACCTCCCTCTCTCGCCTTTTCATACCTCCCTAAAACAAGCACCCTCCTCTTAAATTTGTCATTTAAAAATTCTGTCCTATTGTTTTCATTGGGAGGGATTAGTAAAGATAAATCTTAGCTTTTGTAGCATTAACATTAGCTTATATCTGTCATATTTGTCTCCTGGCTAAACTAAATACTGGGCTTTTTTACCATGTCATGCTTTGTTTGAAAGAACTACTCTACCTAGAGCTTTGAACAAGGGCTTCCAGTGAGGAAAAATGATTAATAGCTGTCTATTTTCAAAAGTTCGATTTTTTTTTTTTTTTTTTTTTTTTTAATGCCGTTTGCCTTTCCTGATGGTTGCCACATGCCCAGGTGGACAGTGCCGAGGTGGGTGCGGGGACCTGTTCCTGGTGGTGAAGCTGCGGCATCACCGGGGCCTGGCGTAGCTGCTGGGTAATGACGATTAGGTGGGGAAACCATTACAATCATTTAGTTGTTGTTCTTCTGATGGATACTGGTGTCAGAAGAAATAAGGTGTTAGCAGCAGGTTTAAAAAAACAACGCAAAACCAACCCGTGGCGTAATACCCATCAGGTGTACGTGGTAGAGCTTCAAGGAGAATGGAGTGTGTGGGCACGGGAAGCATGCCAGAGTTTGATTTGATGGACCTTCCCCCCCCCTCCCCCCCCCCGAATTTGTAACGGTTTTTTTCTTTACATTTCATCTAGAAGCAGACAAGTGAAGAAGAAAATCAAGTGTTTTGTGGGAGGCGTATGGAGGAGTCCTCCTAGGCCTGTTTTCATTATGTTTCAAAGCCCTTTGGACAGAGTTCTGACGAGCAGGATGTCTGGCAGGCTCCGTGATGGGAAGAGCGAGGTGCCTGGCTGCCCTTCCTGGGCGTCGTGGCAGCCTCCTTTGATCAGATAGATAATTATAGTAGTTAATTCTTCTACAAAAGTTCTTTTAAAGTCATAAGCTGGTCAGCTATACTCCTCAACAGATTTTGTTTAAATTAAAAAAAAAAAATAAATATTGAAATGGAAACACGTTACCGAACAACATGAATTAAACTTAACCTGTGTATCCTGTCCAGTGACGATATCTGCTTTACTGCAATTTTTCTGTTGCTAAGAAGAAAAAAAAAAAGCAGTATTTTTATTGCTTGTAAGAGAGGAAGAGTGGAAAATGGTTATCTTGCATAAAAAAAATGCCTGTCTGCATCGTGGATTATACATGCGTGAGAATTCATGCTTTTCTGCTGTTGCTTTTCTTTAGTTACAGATTTACTTATGTTTTCTTTAGCGCTTAAGTACTCAATTCACACACCTGCCTGCAGTTTTTACCTGTTCTGACGAAGAGAATACAGGTAATTGCTAACATAGAAGCAGGAAATTTGGGGGTCTTGTTTCCAAATTTGACAAAGTTGTTACACTGGATTTGTATATTCTAGTTCTCTTAGGTAGTGATTTCCTCCTGTGTGTAAGTAATGCTATTAGCAGAAGATGGTGCTTTGAACTGTCACTTCATACCACTTCAAGTTAATTACTAGAAGACTGGGGTTTTCTTTTTTTTAGTATTAACCATTTTCATATAAAGTGTCTCTCTTTACTGAGGATGTCACTGTGAGGTAGGAATAACCACAGTAAACTGAAGAGCAGAGCAGTTGAGCCTTTGATTGTGCAAAAACGTAAGCATGTGTTGAACTCTACACTTGAGCATTCCCACTGGCTGTACAGGGCTTACACAGCCGTATTTCAGGGGTATGGGGCTCGATAGAGATTTGAGAAGTCCTTAGCAGGCTCGACAATAAAACCCAGATATCCTATCAAGCCAGGATGCTTTAAGTCTTTGCTCAGACTGCTTAGTAGGCACAGAATGAGGGAGATAATACATTTTTAGCTTTTAAATTCAAAGAAACCTTTCAATTAAAGGAACTCGACAATTTTAAATGCTCTGTTCTTGCAGTGATTGCGCTGAATGATGAGGAGTGGTATGACTTTTGGTTTTTCTCCAGACTGAAAGAAAAACCTATCCCGTTTGCTTTATATTACAGTTTAAAGCATCGGATGATGGACTTTATATTCACTGTTCTCAGTAGTTTCTGCAAAGTGATAAGAAAAACAGGCCTCTTACCCTGTAGCATTGTAAGCAGAACAATGACCCCACCAACACTGATATAGCAGGAGGTTGCTTTCAAAATAATTGCAGAGGATGATCTGATTTTTGTGATTTAATAACTTGCTATCTGCAAAGTCAGGTAGATTTGTATGAGGGTTTTTTTTCTTGCTAGTGGAGACAATGAAACACAAAACTTGAAATAGTTGTTTGTTGTTTTTTTTAAGTGCAAGAGAAAATAAGGGTCAGAACTCAAAAAAGGAGAACTCTATGGTGTGAAAGGACATGGCATTGTAGGATAGTTCAGGTTGGGAGGGATTTTTGGAGGCCATCTAGTCCAAAGTCTTGCTCAAAGCAGAGTTGACCATGAGTCTATGATACCTATATCCAACAGAGTATGTAATTATGGATTACGTGATCTTTTTCTGTAGTGTCTGCATTTAATCTGGTGCAACTTCCTAGTGTAAACTCATATGCCTATTGAGGGATATGACTCTTAAAGCTGTTTATATTCCTTTACATGATAAAATGTGCTCTACAAAAGACTTCAGCTGAGTTTTCTCAAGATTTGGATTCTGTGCAAGCTGAAGTCAGGCCAGTACCTGTAAGTATAGCAAGTGTCTTTTTGGACTATGTTCTGGGCTTATCTATAAAATACATAAGTATTTATTTTTTCCCTTAGTGCCAAGAACGCCTTCGTTGTAGACATTTTGTTTTCTGCAAAGATGTAGTAAGTTTAATAGTGATTATGGAATAGTTACAAGTGTATCCTTTCTGCAAAGAATTGAAAGAGGTTGGTGGGGGTTTTCTATTGACGTTTGAAAAGCAGAAAAAAAGTGACTACTACAACAGAATTTTATTAATGAATGATTTACACTGGTTCCAGCTGTGACCATGTGATTAGTCGTTCACTAAGCAACAATGGGTATTTTTTCTCTGCTTTTATTTGATTTCCAAGAATGTGTCATCTGTTACATAAACTGCTGCCAGTATACCCCATGTAAACTGGTATTTTTTTATTTCCCTGAAGCACAAGATGAATACCCACCCATATCCTTCTGGAAATACTGTTTTAAATGAATTGGGAATTTTATTGACTATATCTGATTCAGCATGCCAAAATCATAAAACTTAAAATATTTAATAAACGCACTAGACTGTGGGATGCCTCGTTCCCTGGTAGTGCAAAAGATAGATTATTTTCACTTTTACATTTCTATCTTAATATTTTATTACAGCAATACAATGTGTTATAGAGGTGGACAAGCCTGCAGATTGAAATGTGGATAGTCCAGATTGTTCCTTTCCCTCGACCATATGGTGTAGTTCTAAAAGCCTTTTGTACGCTGTCTGTTCAGTTAATTGTAAACTCGGTCTTTAACGTACCTTAAAAAATGAGATATATGTGAACTAAAAGTCAGTATATCCTCTGGTAAGTGAAGTTTGCTAAAATATATCTAAATTCACAGTCCTGGTCTCTTGGTAGATTTTCTTTCTGAGTGAATTTGAAAGTCTTTCAGCATTTCTTGGTAACGACTGTGAGTATGTGTGTGTGTGTGTAGGGACAGGTTTTTCCATTTCCTCCCCGGGAAGAGAGGGGAGATTTGAGTATATAATGAACATTTCATAATATTTTTGCTTGGCAGACAGCTCTGCCAGTGGGTGATGTGCAGGAACATCGAAGATTTCTGACAGATGGATGGTAGGACTGCTAATACACCTACACGCCTTTCGGCGTCTGATGTTCCCGGTGTTTCTCTGATGCCTGAGAAGCTTGTTCTCACACTTCGGTCTGATGTTGCCTGGTGCGGGGCTTTAGAAGAGCAGAACCAAGTCTTGGTCTGGATTTTCATATACTACAGAGAGGGTAATTTATTGTAGTCCTTGCAAAACAAAGCATTTATTACAGAGGCAAACATTTTTTTTAAAATGTAATGAAGAGTTAAAAATTAATCAGAAAGTTTCAGGAGCAATTTTTTTTTTCCTGTTGTCTCAGCATAAGAAGCTATCTGGGAAAAGTGGCTGTGTTCAAGGAAGACAGGGTTGACACATCTAAAGAGGAGAATGTAAAGGAGTAGGAGTCTCACTGAAACTGATTTTCTGTGCATCCCAACCTGTTTTTAAGCATTAGAGAGCGTTTGCTCTTTAGTGGCAGTTTCTGTGTTAGACAAGGCTCACATCATTCATGGCTTTGGATATAAATCACTAAAATAATAACAAAAAAAAAAAAAAAAGCCAAAACAGGAATCAAGCAAGAAGTGAGTAACAGCAGTGGAGAGTGAGAGTAATGTGCTGTGAGAGGCCCCTTATAATGGAAGTTATTGATCTGTACTGCGTATCTGAAGTTTTCAAAGGATTTGAGATATTTTTTTTCTATTACTAGCTGAATGCAAAGGAATGGGTAACCTTAGGGGATATGAGAAAGGGAGAAACGCAACTTTTTTTGCCTGCAGAGATTAAATAAAAACTCTCAGCCTTTTTTATGCCTGCAGAAATAGAGAGGGCTTCAGGAAGATTTCCCAGAATGGAAACTAGTAACCAATAGTGCATCTACTTCTTCCCAGCAGATAGTTTGCTATTGTGGAATAACTTAAACTCATGAATTTAAATAGTATGACAGTAACTAAACAGCAAAAAGCTACTGGAGCTCCATAATCTTCCTTACACTGGCTTTTTGTACTCCTAAGCATGTGTGATAACATATTTTGCTTAGTAGGTTTTGCAGCTTCATCTTTGTGGAATGATGGAAAAGGAATATGCTGGGTTTGTGTGCTGTAGAAGCAGATACAGATCCTGCACAACTGAAGTATGATCGAGGGGATGCTGTTTATGCTGATCAGTGTATACAGTGAAACAAGCGTCATCTTACTTCCATTCTATACTTTTGTGGCTCTTGGCATGGAATCAGTGGGATCAAGAAAGTATCTGGGGGCAGAACTTGTGCTTCTTGCAATCCAAGTAGTGCAGAAGCTTTGAAATGCAAGAAACCATGCGTAATGCTTGAAGAATCCAGCTGTAATTTTGAGAGCTGAAAGAGAAAACAGCGATTGAACACTTGTTGCATCTTCCATATGATGAGGGCAGTTCTCGGAGCCTGTGAGTGGCCACTTGCAGAGAGTATGTGAATAACAAAACTACCAATTTTTATTGTATGCTGGCAAGTGTAGACTCACTTCATTAGAGCAAGCGGTACAAACAAGATACACTAACTTTTATGGTTTTAAAGAAAAGACCTACTTTTTGTGCAGATTCCAAAACAAGAGAAATGAAAAAAAAGTCATAGAAAATCATATAACTTCAACAAAAATGTAAGAAATATTTTGTAAAATAAAGTATTTAATCTGCTTGTCTTTTAATAGCTGTTTTCGTAACTTGAGCGGTGTGCATGTCCATTCGGAAACGGTTATTAACAATGCAAGCTTAGTTTGTAAAACAGCAAAGTTGGAGACTGCCACTTCTATAGACTACGGATTTGTCAGTTTTGTGGAAATACACAAAATTCTTTGGCTGATTTTGAGGATTGTAGCTTTTTCAGCAAGTCTCTTCACAAAGTGAAATTTAGCATTTTTAAAAACAAGGCTGAACACTCGTGCTTCTTGGACTAATGGAAACCATCGCTGAAGCAGTTTTACCTGTATGGGACAGTCTGGCTCATGGTACAGAGAGATTTGTAGATGTGTATGATGTGTTCAGGGTCTCAACTTGTAGTGCTTGCAGGAGAGGACATGGACAGAAGGTGGGAGAAGTGTAGAAAACCAAAGGTTGGAAGGTAGGCTTAGAGGAGCATGTGCAGAATAGGTGTAGAAGAATATTAATAGCCTTAGTATTCATGAGCAGGGGCTGGAAGTGAGAGGAAAAGAACGGAAGACTGGGGAGATTGGGAAGAGCATATGGAGTAGAATTGATCAAAACCAACGGATGACTTCTTGGCAACACGTTAAAAGCCGTTCTCTTTTTCTGATGGGAAGTTGAGATGTACCAAGCAAGTCTAATGAAAATGAGAAGGGGATGAAACGCGCCTTGAGTCTAATGGGGGTGGGGGGGGAAATCAGAGGTGAAGAGAAAAACTTTGGATTTGATGTGGTAAAGATGGAGGAGGAAGAAAGAGACTGTAAAGGTGTTTGAGACCATTTGAGTGGGGAAAAATCGACAGGCAGGGAAGCGAGACTGGAAATTAAGACAAGGAAAATAAGGTAAGGGAGTCAGAAAGCCTTGCTTCTGGAACAGCAAAGACAGACCTGTATTGAAATTGGAGTTTTCCTAATGAGGAATGGAGCATGATAGGGAAAGAGAAAACCATTTGAGGCTGTAGACCTATCAGATCGGACATGCAGTGGACATACCCTTACACAGGAAAAAAGTTGGAAGTGAGACTAGTTGGAGACAGGAAAATTTGATACACGGCTCATGGGGGTAGTAGTTAATATGTAAGTCTACCTTTTGTAGATTATATTGCATCATTGAAAAAGTTTAAAGAAGAAAAAAGATGATGTAGGTAAGTACGACAGTAAGTAATTAGAAAAGAAAGTAAAAGACTAGGAAACAAAATAGAATATGTTAAGAAATGTAAATCAAAAGGGGAAGCTGGGGATTCAGTCATATGAGAAACAATTCATATGGTTTCAAGAGGTATGGGTTTTTCTTTTGAAGATGGAATTCATCAGCAAGCCAGATGAAGAATGATATTAGTAGAGGACACAAAATCATGTCTTATTTTTAGTTTTTAAAAAAATTAATGGAATAATGAAAGTACAATCTGGGTAGAATCTGTATTTGTCTGTATTTTCTTACAAGGACTCATGCTAAGGTAAAACTGACACTGCTCAGAACTTTTTTCCACGTCTGGCAAAATGGCAAGTAAAGTCCTGCGGATGTAAAAGAAAGTGCATTGTGGTGGCTGGAAGTAGGGATGCAGGAGTCGCTGCTCCTTTGGCTTTACTATAAAATTACTGTTTGAAAATTGTGCAAATCATAATTTTAGTTCAAGTTTTCTTGTCTTTGAAATAGAAATAACAATACCTACGTACCTCACAGGAGTGCCGTGAGGTTTAATTAATGTTTAAGCTTCTAGGAAGCCGGGCTGGGAGAGCTGGGGCTGTTCAGCCTGGAGAAGAGCAGGCTCCGGGGGGGGCCTTAGAGCAGCTCCCAGCACCTGAAAGGGCCGACAGGAAAGCTGGGGGGGGGCTTCTTACAGGGGCACGTGTGACAGGGCACGGGGGTGGCTTTGAGCGCAGAGAGGGCAGATGCAGGTCAGAGATCAGGAAGAACCTCTCCCCGTGAGGGCGGCGAGGCGGTGGGCCAGGCTGCCCAGAGCAGCTGTGGGTGCCCCATCCCTGGCAGTGCTCCAGGCCAGGCTGGATGGGGCTGGGAGCAGCCTGGGCTGGGGGGGTCCCTGCCCGGGGCAGGGGTGGGAACTGGGTGGGCTTTGAGGTCCCTTCCAAACCAGTCGTGATTCTGTTACCTTCAGCATTTTTGGATGAAAGCAGGTAAATGAAACAACTTGCAGCTAATAATGGGAGAACACCAGGCAGAAGATGTGGTATGATTTTGGGGTTGAAGGGAGGAGATAGAACGCTTACTTTTGTTTAAATAGGCTTTAAACAACAAAATTTATTAGAAATGTTTGGTTAGAAGTTATGTAATTATTAGGTTTATTGAATCCCAGCATTTATTTACAGTTAGCTTGTTAATTTGAATGTGTACATCGATCTAGTGTTTTGTTTAAAGATAGTTTAGGACACCTTTGACTTTGAAAAGTTGAATAATTCATCCACATTCCCTTTCTGCCTCTATTGTAAGGTGAATTCTTTATAGTTTACCTACGTATACAAAACCAAACTAGGTACTTCTGTCATCAAACATTGTGTCAAGGTTTCTGGAAGGGCTGAAGTGCTGTATTTGGAAGTCGTGGACTTTGGAGTAAAAAGTCAGTAGGCAACAATAATAGTAACAAATATATGAAATCCTGTGTGTGTATGAGTAAGTGTCTGCGGTATAATTTAAGGAACCCAGTAATATGGTCAGGAGAAAATTTTTGAGAGATTTGTTGGCAAAAGTAATTGAACTAGTGTTGAGCCACAAGAAAATCAGTGGGGGGGTCAGCCTTGCCTAAACCTTGATTTTGAAGCTTTTTTCCTATCTGAATAGGAAATAGTCAAAATAACTTTTCTAGTTACAGTCAAAGGAAATGCTGTGTATATTCACCAGCAAGTTTCTTAGAATTGACTCTGCCTGTAGTTGCAAACTTTACAAACATAGTGGTGTGTCAGCAACATCACAGGTGCCATTATAAAAGTCAGCAGTATGTAAGTGGTATTTGTAAATAAGCACAAACACGTGAAATGGTCTACGTTTGTTAGTCAACCATTACACACCTTCAGTATGCCAAAGCCTGGTGCTTGGTTGAGTAGCTCATGTGAGTTGAATGTACATTAAATATCAAGTGGTGTTACACAGCTTGAAAAGAAAAACAGCTTTAAAGAAAAAAGCAGACTTTTCTAAGTCATTCTGTTAATGCCCAAGAAAATGCTTCCATGAGTGTTAAGAAACCACTGTGTATAGACTCCAGGAAAAATCATTTATGGATCTCTCTTGTCCATACTCATTCAGAGCTTCAATGGGAAGGCAGAGTGCTGCAACTCTTCAGAGTAGCTTGAATCATCTTGCATGAATATTGCCCTCTCCAAGGATATTGGCATGCAAAACAGATTTTGTTCATCTTAGCACATTTTGAATGTACCTCACAAATGGATTCTTAACCACTTTGAAATGAACAGGCAGACTTTGGATTAAGTTCTCTTCAGCGGAAGCGAACTAAGGCATGATCGATGCAGATAGGTGGAAATAACTCCTTTTCTCAGAGCACTGCCACTGCTTAATTTGGGTACTCTGTGTTATTTTCTACTGGATGTATGCTGGAGGCAATTTACTCTTCCCTGCCCCTTCCCCTCTCTCTTAAATACATTTTAATTATGTCTCCTGTATTCAAATTGGGAAAGTGAAGTGTCTTCCAGAGGTATCTCTGCGTTAAATGTGGGGCTACACCAGTTTTATACAGCACCTTCAAGAATCTACAGATAACTGATACTTGTGGGACCAACTTCTACTTAAACAGTGATGGGAAAATAAGATCTGAAAAGATCAGAAAGATCAGAGTTGTTTACTCTGCAGTGAGATAAGATCCATGTAACACCACTTTTAAATTCAATCCCATTTTATGAAAGTGACTTTTGAAAATCTCAACATAGATGACTCATGATAGGTTTAACATTATCTCTATAAGCAAAGCACTTGTTTGGATGGTTTTTTTCTAAAAATGGCAAAGTATGGTGGTGTCCAGAGCCACCACCCCAGCACAGAAAAAATGCAGCATCTGTATATTCCGTTGTGGCTCAGTAAGTGCGTGCTAGCTTCCCTGGGTCATGGAGCAACTTCCAATATACCGCCAAGAAAAGGTGAAAATGAAGGTGACAGTGGTTCACTATTTCCCTTTTTTTTTTTTTTTTTATCATCTGGAATCCAACCCTAAAACTTCTTTAAAACTACCAGAATTCATTGGAGTTCTAGCAAAGACAGAAGCAATTAAAAATTGCTTGGTTTTTTATTTTTCAATTTCAAAATTTTAATTTATATAAATGATTCTATTGAAGTATTTTTATTGTGTGGCTTGGTTAACAGGCAAGAATGTTTTAGTGGTGTGTTTGGGTTGAAAGCCTTCCCAGCAAAAGCATTCACGGCTTTCATCTAGGGCAACCATGAACACTGCAGACCTTGCAGGAGTGCTGGCGCATCCATGTCACTTCTGCCGAGCAGTTGCTAAGACTCTTTGGAGACCTGACGAGTACCTGGTGTGTTTTCTCAATGTCTTAAGCTTCACAATTGACTATTCTTCGAATATGAAAAAAAACCAACAACCTGTAATGAAAAATACGTCGTGAAAAAATGTCAAAGGCTTTAGCTGTAGCATTGCTTTGAGTCTGATTGCCTGCGGAAGACTCTCCGAGATAACTGCTGCCTTTATTTTAGAGGTATTTCCAAGCTGTCCATGTGCTGCTGCTCTTAAGGCCTCCAGGAGCTGCTTATGGCTGCTGTGAACGCTTAACTGATGGCGTTGCCAAAAATTTCCCAATGGCCAGAGTAACTGCACAACCCTTAAGTCTTTAATACGAGTCGGAACAGATCTTTAACTTGCTGGTGAAACTTGTGATCTTTGTGACTTTGAAATGAAGAAGTGGGAATATTAAGCACAGACCTTGCATGCATGAGGTGTAAATGGTTTCTCATGTTGGCTTGTAATGGTGTTCCTGGCATTTCATACCATCAGTAAGAGCACCTACTAATAGCCAACTAAACTTTTAAGAGTTAGGATCTTCTGGTAATGACCTTAAAATAGTTTTTTGGCTCTGAGCTCTGCAGTGAAGGTGTTTTTCTCTGCATCCCGGTGGTTGTGGCCATCATAAACCATATTTAATGTTCTTTGCATTGTCCCAGGTTGCAGGGGAAGTGTGCTAGGTTCTGCAGGTCCTCTGGTGGTTCAAGGTGAAGTAGCTGATGAAGGACAGGGTCATTTTGGTTTTGTTGACCAGGATGTTTGATTTTGATAAGGGATTTCAGATTTTAGGAGGAAAGTTTTATGAGTGTGGCCAGTTGACTTAAGCAGGGTAAAGGCTGCTTTTTTTTTTTTTTTTTTTTTTTTTGGTAGGTGAAGTGATTCTCAAGTGACACTAAAGCTGAAATCCTAAGCGAGTTCTACTAAGATCTTAATGATTTATAATGAAGTAAAACAAAACCCTCCTGGTTTTAACTCTTCTTTTGTTAGAGACTACAGTGCAGATCATGTGCTACATCCAGATTTTTATGTGCAACAAAAGCAACATTGTTTAAGGCATAGGCTTTCTAATGGTGATGATTTTCAAGGCGCTTTTCTAATACCAGCCATCTGATAATGTTCAAGGAAAAAATTTACATCCTGATGTCCTCTTTACATGTCCTTGCCTCGCTGTTATCAGTGGCAGTGCTAAAAGGGCCACGCTCGTTTCATGTCTGTTAAGGTCTCTCCCAGACATTAATATTTATTATTTTTTTAAAAACATCAGCTCAGAACTTAAACTTGTTTACAAAATAACCAAAATAGCCTTCCAAAACAGATTGTTTTGAGATTCTTGTGTATTGCTTTTCTTGATGCAAAAAATATTTCCTGAAAGGCTCACCATTTCAATTGACAGATGATAACAGACATCTTTATTTAACTCATGTCAATATTTTTCAGCTTTCTGTGATGTGTGTATCCATAGATACTTCCCAGTGGAGGAGGTAGACCCCTTAACTTCCTCATGCTTGCAGTCAAAGAAAATGTGTGAATATGCTTTTCTTCATTGTTTTAAGCAAATCCTTGGAAGTATTCTGCCAGCTCGGCAGACAACAGAATTGAAACAAGGTTTGCTACTTTTGAATCAGCAGAGATGTTGGGGAACACTTGCAGTGAGCTGTCAGAAAGCACTTTGGTCGTACTCCGGGGCCTTTAATACTGCTATTGCCCTTTCGGAGGGCTTAGTCAAAACTTCGTAGGGAAGTTATTTACAGGAAAAGTGGGGCTGTACCACTAAAATCAAATTGGCAACTCGCATTGCGCTGGATTTATAAATTGATGTGGTTAACATATCTTCTGTGTGTCAGGTTGGAAATAGGATGTAAATATTCTTAAAATGGAAAAATAAGTTTAGCACCATATAAAGTCCTCATTCAGTGTTCTGTGATGTTTATTATTGAATCGGAGCTTTCAAGCGGTTTCTGAAAGAGATAGCATGGTGCTGACTGGACAGAAATTAATGAGATGTATTTCTGTTCTCATAGATTCATAGTATGAAGCATTGGTTCAGCTCTCCAGAGAAGACAAGAGGTGGGCAAATGGAAGACCGAAAAATATTTCTCCTTTTGAGTTCTAGTACTTTTTAGTTAAAATGAAGGACTTTTTAGTGCAGGTAACTTTGCAGCCTTGAGGTTACTTCATTAATCACAAGACCATCATATCCAAACTGTCGTAAGGGTCTAATACTTGAATGTTGCTTCTTATAAACAAATGGAAACCTGATGATTTATTTTCCTCACTTGGTGAAGAGTTTTGTAGCTTGGCAAAATCTTCATGATTAGGACTTTTAAATTGCTTGTGTTGCAGGTGTCTAGGTGAATTAACGTGGCAGATATATTTGGCACACATTTTGAAGTCCGTTTTTCCATCATGATTGAATTTCATTTTGAAGTAACCTTACCGGCACGTGTTGGGACGTTCACATATCTGTCCCTCAGGAATGCTCCTCTGTGTGGGACTCCTCCCGGATTTCACAGTTGAACTCCATTTGACAGTAGAACTCATCCCATCCTTTTTGTTGACTCAAGGTGTGACTGAAGATACAGATCCTTTCATCACATATTCAAATGGATAGTTTCTGACTGTAAAATAAATCTGGCTTGTGCCCACTCAAAAGTTGCTGCCAAACATCTCAGGCTACCAAGCCTAATGTTTAATTTAATCTTTAAATTAACTCTTGCAGTTCCACCTTTTCTACAAGCAGAGTCTTTTTTAAGTGCTAAATAATGAATTTCTATGATGAGAGTGATTTACTATTCATAATTTAAGGTTTTATTACTTTAAATTTGCTGTAGAAAACAAACCAACTTTTTGATTTAGGGCGATTCTGTTATCTCTCAGAGCAACTAATGATGGCTTCTAACAAGTGTGTTTGTCTTTTAATCAATTAGCTAATAATGAACAATAAACTAAGTCTTTCAAATAAAATTATTTACAAGTAATTTTTTTGAGTGTATATGTATGTTCTTAAACTGGCTATGAATGCAGGTTGTAATGCTTACCTTTCTATACAGAAACTGGTCTGAAGCCCAGAATGTGTGGAACACATTTCTCATCATCTTCCTAATAAATCGGAGGAATTTCAAGATGCCAGCCCATTATTACCAGACTGGTGCTTTTTCTATAATAGGGCACTAGCAACTAATATGTCTCCTGTCAAGTTTAAAAATAGCGCTACATCTCCCATTACCACACCTATTAGTTCCCTCTCCACTCAGAGAGATTCTAAATCAAGTATCCTTCATCTATTTAAATCTAATGTAAGCCTTCAAGATCATCACTATTACCAAATTTATAGTAATAGGTACACTACTGGAAAAGATGAGTCTTGTAAACTGTCTTTAGCCCTCCAGCACTGTAAACACAGTCCAAATGAGTTGGATATAAAACCATTAATTAATGAAAATTAATTAATACCATTAAATAACATTAGCAGCCTCTGTGTTAAAGTAAGTTATCGTTATTCTGGGTTTTTGAATTATATGGCAAATGGGAGCGTATAATTAACTGTTAAATCAGAATAACTAATTTTCTATCAAATACAGTTGCTAATTTTGCATTTTCAGGTTATACTGTCATACTAGATCTGTACTCTCTTTTTTTAAAAGTTATTTTATTTTCCAGAAAGGACTTGTTACTGGCTGAAGAGCTATCCAAAATAATGTTAGAACTTTTTGTGAAGAGATTTGTTGTTGGTTTTTTTTTTTTTCAATATCAGCAGCAAATTCATGTCAACTTCTGTAAATCTGTTGAAACCATTACAAAGAGAAGGCAAAGGAACAAAGTCTGTGGAAGAGTAATCCAGTTTGCTGGTGATGCGTAGCCGTGGCTGTACTTGTTTCCCTGGCAGAGCATGGCCCTGGTTCTCCATCACACTTCTTTGACTTTTTTTTCTTTTGGCTTAGAAATTAAGAAGACTCTCCTGCTTACGTATGAAAATTACTTACTTTGCCTTTGCTAATCTGAACTCACAGAAGTAGTTTAGAGATTATCTAGTATCTTTGATACCCTGTTCCAAGTAGTATCTGGTCCCACGTATACCACTTAGTAGGTCAATTAGAGGTGTACAAACCAGGTTGTGTTGTAATGGCTGTTCACGGTGTACTGGGAATCGGGAGGTGGGTCATGAAGTTTCCCTTAAAAAAATGTCATTTGAGTGCTGTGCTCTGAAGGGGAATTTATGCTTCCGCACCCAGGTAGTGTTGGCTCTATGAGGGTTTGAGTTAACCATAAATGTAATACACAGGTGTTTTTCTCCACTGGGGGGAAAAAATGCAATAATTTATTTAGTATTGATTAAGATATTTGAAGAAGGTGATTGAGGATGGCTTCAAGTATAGGTGCAAAGTATTTATGACAGTCTTGGACTATGTGAGGAAAGAAGATAAAAGGAAAATTCTAAGGATGAATTCTTGCTTTTCTATAGCTGAAAAAAACCCATTTAATTTACAGCAAGAAATGATGAAGGTCATTAGTGCCTTTGCCTAGGTAAAATAAACCAATTTAAATACTGAGTTTTCAAATGCATGGTCTGCATGTACATTAACAACTTTTTCATAAGGATTTATAACAATATTGTTTACTTGGCAGGCACAGGATAATGTACAGATTTTACGGCATGCTACTTTCTAAATACGTAATCTCCAAAAGGAGCCATTACCTCCTCTTGTGTCAGGGTGTCTCTGGATTAATAACCGTGGGACATCTTTAAACTGTAACTTTCAATTCCTGCTGTTGCATTTCAGCGTTGAAAGCACAGATGTAAGAACTGAACCCGGCAGTCCTCACAGTTTGCTTTTTAGTTACGATCAAAACAATTCTTCAAAAATTCTGTTGTTTGAAATTCTAGTTGCATAATCTCAAATGCTGCTGTGCTTCTTACCTTTATGGGATGCACACCTGCCCTGTGCTCTCATGTGCCAGTGCTTTGAGGAAAGTAATTCTGAGAATGAAAGGGAAAACAAGTTAATAATTGTGTGTATTAGTGTATTACAAGCAGCTGATTTTTTCAATGTATGTGTATTTACAGTCCTCTCAAAATAGTCCATAGAAGAGTAACTTAGTCCCTTAAGCAAGCCCTTTCAGCAATTCAACCAAGTATCATAAGTCTTACACTAAAAGGGATTTTGAGGCAGAGTTCCCAGGTGGGGGGGAATCCTTACCTGAGATCCCTGCCACTTTCTCCCATTCACTTTTATTTCTGGCTGGGAATTTGATTGTCAGCGTAACAAAGACAGTCTTTGCAAACATAGATGTAAATCCTAAGCACAGTAAAATTAAATGTGGTGTTTGAGTGTTTAGTGAAACAAAAGCAGGCAGTGCAATCCGTCCAGGTTTCGATCTAGACAGTGTTTAGCATCCTTGATGCCTGCAGGTAATACTAGTTCTGGGTGTTCTGTAGGTGTGTGGTTTATGGATGTCACCAGTAAATTAATGTGAATGCTGATGCAGACGTCCGACTAAAGGTGAACTATTTTGCTTTATGGCATTCTCAAAAGAAGTAGAGAATTTCTTGTGTTTTCCAGTCAATTTATATAAAAGATTGAGTGGCATTCTCGTTTTGTGCGCTTACACAGTTTGGTAATGACAAACCTTAGAGCCGGTACTTTTGGGTGATCTAAATAGGAGTTAATTTTTGGTGAAACATTAAAATGTGATTGTGTTTAAGGTATAGCTCCATGGTTTTGGTGAGTCATTGTCATGAGTGGGAGGGTAATGCGGGCTCTTTCAGTCTAGGTCTGTGTGTGTACACGCCGCATCCACGCTGTGGCTGGGTGCAAACCGTGGGGCTGGGAGGGAGAAGGGGCACGGGGGAAAGGTGAAGACCCTGTAATAGTCATTTGGGAAATCCCGTTTTATCAGAACGTGGAACGTGAAAGGGTTTTGCCCCTGTTGGGTATTACACTGTCTTTATCTGAAATCATCAAAGGCTGCAAGTATGTTTATGTCCACAATGCATACCTGATGGGCTTTGTAGTCGGTTGAGCTATAAGACACTGAACCACGTGTGCTCTGGATACGGTGGTGGAATAAATTTCTCATACGTGTGGGACTGCGACCGTTAAAACAATCATTACTGAAACCATATACCTTATTTCCTGTAACAAATAGCAGCTCTCTACCTATGGAATATATTAACAGTTATTCCTTTGGTTTTGGATTGTTGCTCAGCTATTTTGTTGGACAGATACTTAAACATGATCTGTAATTTACGTTGTCTGAATACGTCAATGAATGGAGCTAATTATGGCTTTCTGATGTGAGCTATGCTGATGTTTGTGAAACCGCACTTCTGTTTATAAGACAGAGTGAATGCGTGTTCTGTAATAAATCATGGAAAACGATGAGTTTTCTCTACCTGGGTTGGTTTACAAAAACGCTTTAGTTGGTGTTCACCTAGAGCTTAAAAAGAAGCCATGGTTTGTGTGGCTAGTTGAGCAGTTAATTCTTCCGTACCATTAAAGGAAATATTCATTTATTACTTTGTTTGATACTCGATCAAAGGCAGGCTGTTGGGTCAGACAGCAGCGGCCCATTTAGGGACTCCATCACTTGCTGTTCTTCTGCAGCGTGCTGGCCGGGTGGCAGAGCTGCAGCAAATGACACAAGTCCTGGCTGAGTGCCACCGGCTGAACGCGGGCTTTGAGACAGCACCCGATTACCTACCTAAAACATCGCGGTATTTGGATATACCTCTGTATTAGTCACATTGGTTTTGCCACTGTTACCATGTGGAAGGATTTTCTTATTTCGGACGGTCTCTTCTGCACGTGTCCCCGACGGCTGTGCTGCTGTATGTGGCACAGGCAGCGTAAGAGGCGCTGGGAGCCCAGGGTGCCGTGGCCCCGCAGCTGGGGCTGAGCTGCTGGAGGAACACCCAGGATTGCTGGCTCCAGAGAGGAAGCGCTGGAATGAGCGAGGGGAAGCAGTTCTGTTTTTCTAATATTTGTTGTTTTCTTTGAAATGGGGAAAAGAATACCTGGAGTGATTTATATTTAATTGAGGATTGCATTCCATCAGATACGGTGAATGTTCTCAGGCCATTTATCAGCTGTGTCTTTTCAAGACCTCTGAGGAGTATATGGTACTTATTTACCTTAACTTGGCTAGGTCAAGGGAAATAAAGCAAAAATAATAGATGTTATTTTTGTATGTGAACAAAACTGGAAGTCATGTGGGTGAAATATGAGGTAAATGACTGTCCTACCTCCTTCTGTGCCTTTTTAAATAGAAGAAATTATTAGTTAAAATGTAATATAATTTCCTTTGCATTATCAGTGTATCTTTTAAAATGGGATTTATATACTTTTTCATCGCTCCAGCTTAGTCAACCCCTGAAGCTGACGTGACGTGTATTGTGCTGCCATTATTCTGTAGTAGCTTCATATTTAGGTAGCATCTTGTGTAAGAAAACAAAAAAATCCCACCCCAAAACCCCACAACAACAAGAACCTAAACCAACGCCAAACAAACAAGCAAAACAAGCCAAACGGGGAAAAAATGTGCCCTACACATTTTTTTTTTTCTCAATTGAATTTGATGTATATTGCTGGTAATGTATATGGCTCATTCGCCACTAGAATCCTGCAAGGGCTAGTGAGGATTGTAGTGAGCGGTGCTTAATTTTTTTTTTTTTTTTTTTTTGGGGGGGGGGGGGGGGCGAGAGTTTTGTAAGAAAGCCTTTCAGCTTCAGATCTTCTCTGAAAAATGTGTCACTGCTGACTGTCACCCTCACATGCTGCTGCTGTGGGGTCTATGAGTGTTACTGTGAAGAATGACATAGCAAAAGCCATCTAACACCCGCTCCACCAGGCATCCGCAGTTGCAACCCAGCTTCCCAGTGTAAATAGCCAAAAGGAGTTTATTGTATGGCGATGTTTGTGCTGTATTTGCATAACGTGTTTTTTATTGATCAGTCTAAAGGTAGGATAAATGCAGAATAACCTAGATGTCAGGGACATCTTTAAGCAAGAAGGAAACCTGAGAACTGAAAAAGCCTCTTACCGTCAGTGTGTACAGTCATTCTCTGTCCCCGTACAGGGCATGCAGTGACAAGTGTTGCAAAATAGAACCACAGCACGTTGTTGATTCAGCTAAACCTGGCGATAAAACTGGTTTCAGAACTAGCCTGATGAAGTACAATTTGATCAGATATTTCATGAACAAATTACTGTATTACTGATACTGCTAATGAATTGTAAATTCACGGCAGCTCGTTCTCCCTGAGCGACTGATTCAGTGGCTTTTACCAACTTTTCACATACCCCTCTTTTTTAGGGGCTGAATTTGCAAAATGCTTCCCTCTAGTCCTTTGAGTTAATTTTTTGGTGACATTTGATGACAAGCGTAGCATGATTAATTACAAATTGTTCTTTAGGTGAATAGTGCAGATTCTAAAACACAGCTTGTGTTTTTATAGCAGTTATTACTCTGCAGGCTCCAAAAGGTCTTTGGAGTAGAGAGGATGATTTCGGTTGCATCATTGTAAATTCAGAAAACGTCAGTGATCTCAAAAGTGTGATATTTGAAATTAGGTCAGTGGAAAAGAGATCAGAATCTGCTTTGCTACCTGAAAAAAGAAGCAAGGTCCAAAATGGAGCGAAGTCTCTGCTTCCAGAAGCCCATCATTCTCAGTTTTGAAAGGAACGTGTATGTCCAAAAAAAATAATTCATTTGAAACAGTATGGGGGAGTAAATAATAAAGCAAATTATAACCTGGATCCAGGCTGGGTTATGGCAAGAAAGTCAGAGCACGGAATACTTGTTCTTTGGCTGATTGTTCTGTAACAACCCGGGAGATCTGTATCACCGTTTCCTCTGGCACTGTGACGGGCCAATGTCTCAAAGCTATCTAGAGGTTTCTTATATTTTTGTCTCCCAGTTAAATTTATTTAGTGTTTGGATTTTTGTTGCTGGATAGTTAATCTTTTGATAGCTACAGTGTGCTTGTAAGTTGGTTGGTTGTTCTCTTTTTTGTGGTTTCCCCTACCCTCTTGATTGCAGAATACATAGTTTTCTTAACCTGAACATAAGTTTAACTAAATTCCAAAGTTGAGATGATGGTGGAGATTTTTCTGGAGAGTATGTAGTTCTCTGAATTCTCACTTCTTGTCACCAGAGGCTTTGAGAAGGTAAGGATTACAGTCTGGAACCACTAGAAATTACAGATCAGGAAATGGATGTACGGTCTTGTGATATACAGCATCGAACACGAAGCCTGAGCAAATAAGTTTAACCAAGAGCTCTCCCTTGGTAGGGTGTGTTGAGAAGAAACCATCAGAGAGGCAGCCATGGATGGCGAAGACCTTTCAGGGGTTTTTTTTCAGCTTTTGTATGCGATGGTTTTGCTCGAAGCATCTGAAAAGCAGCTTTTCAGTACCCCAAGTCTGTGACTCATGAAAGAGATGAGCAATAGTCACAGGGTTTTTGTCTTTTCCTTTGCTTTGGGCAGCGCATTTTGCATCCTGTTTGTGAGCAGCTCTGTGGCTTCTCATCTGAGAGCCTCCTTAAGCCTGTGATGCTGTTCTCTTCCAGCCATTTCGGAGTACTCCAAAACAAAAACCCCTGAAACCTTGCACACCCCCCCAGAAAAAAAAAAACCCAAAGAAACAAAAAACCCTGATGTGATGTACACCTCTGGTAGGGTCTGAGCATGTTGCTTGGGTGGTTATCCCCGCTCCCAGTGATGCAGGGGAGAGTCCCCGGGGGATGCTCAGACTGCATCTCCCAAGGCTGCTCCACGCATCTGGCTTTAAGTCACTTGCCCAAATTACCATTATTAGCAACTACTGGGGCTGAAGGCTGTTTGCATTGTTCTTGAGCTTTATCTACTGTCAGGAAGAGGAGGGAAACCTATGTAAAAATGAATAAACTACTTCCTGACCTATAGAAGGATTGTTTGTATTTGAGCGTGTAAAGTAAAGCTGCTTTTCAGTATCTGATTGAAAACAAAACAATAAATTCAAAATACAGTATTTTTACTCCTGCACGTTTTGATTCATTTAAAAATTACAAATGGTATCTTTTAATGGTTGAAACTAATAGGTGTGATAATTTTGTCATCATAATTGCTAACTAGCCTTTGCTGAAATAAACTCATTATATTAATGTGAAGGATTAATTTCACAGGAAAGATGAAGACACTGTAAGGCCTTGCAATATGTTTCTGCTGTTTCCAATATAATTTTCTTAAATAAGAAAAATAAGATGTATTACTAAAGTGAAATATTTCTCTGTTGTCATTTTTCAGAATCCAGACTGTTCTGAAGTGCTTGGAAAATGAGTGTTCTTCTCATTGAAGCCTTTCACGGTGGTTCCCACAAACAGCTGATGGATCTTCTCCAGGAAGAGCTACAAGATGACTGTGTCCTCTATACGCTGCCTGCCAAGAAGTGGCACTGGAAGGCACGGACTGCTGCTCTGTATTTCATGCAAACAGTGCCAGCAAGTGCTAATTACAGGTAACCCAGGAACTGAATCATTTCTGAGCTCGAATTAGAGGGGCCTTCAACCAGGTCTCCTGCGGTGAGTGCGTGGTTATGCGCACGCACATGTGTGTGTGTGTGCAGGCAGATGGAGACTTTCAGTGGAAAATGTGAGTTTTCCATCTTGCATGGACTTTTTGGGGTATAACTGGGAAACGACTGCCATGTTTTAGGGTTTCCTGCACTATTTTGTCTTGCATCGCTAGTCCTTGAGAGTCTCTCGGTGCAAGAGTATGGATACCTGTTTACATATACATGTATATGTACAACTTAATTTAAAATTATCAAGTGAGTTCAGTAACACTGAAAGGTTTGAACTGTGCTTCACAGCTTAGGCTGAAAGATGGCACAGATGTGAACACTGCAAGCTTCCTCGCTTGCCCTCAGATGTATCTATTAGCAAGTCTGATTTATCAGCGTGCTGCTCAGGCTGACCTGGAGGATTAAGGGAGCAGTTTTATCTTAATGATGGTCCAGTTCTGTAATGTGCCAGCAACTGTGGATGTTGGATGTCAATTATGCATTTATGTAAGTGGCAAATTTCTATCAGCTAGAACCTGGACTGATAAAAACAGACTATTTAGGTCATCAGATAGCTATCATGTAGTGCGAATCAGTCACTCTAGAACGAGCTGTCTTTAAACCCAGCGATTTTGCTTGGCCTACCTGATCGGTTGAGATGTGGTAAGATGATTGCCTTCAGCAGTGGCATGCCGCGCTGCACGGCACGGGAACGAGCACTTGGTTGACTTTGCGCCTTCATGGAGAGGGACTGTTTGTGCCAGGGGATGTTTTAGCACCAGCAGCTGCTTTTCAGCGGCAGAATGAATTTCAGTAGGAGTCTGAGCACACCTAAATGATGTGCTTAACTACTAGTTACAGTTCACATTGGGGTCTGGTGTTTGTTACTGGGAGCAAGTAGACCTAGTCGGCTGGGGAAGGGATATGATTTTTTTGAGAGTAGATCTTGTGCTGTAGAAGGCTGCATTTGAACAGCCGATGCAATGTCTAATCTGTTTTGGAATGCATGCTATATAAATGTACACCTTTTCTGTGCCTGCTTCTGGTTTGCGTTTAAAATAAGCTCCCATCCCAAGCCAAATGTTAAAATTAATTTTCCCCAGTTTGTCTTGTGCAAGGCTTTTAGTGTTGGTTTCCTATTGCTTTCCTTTTGCAACAATTTTGTTTTGGAGGAGTGTATATGACAAACTGTTATGTAAATTTGTCTTGTATCACTACCACATCCTCCAACGCATCGCAATGTTATCTGTGTTCCTTCAAGGTCAGCAGCCCAAGCTGTCCAGCACTAACTGTATTAAACTAATCAGACATCACTCATAGACATACACTTCATTAGTTTAACTTACAGTTACATTGACCTAAGATAACTTAACTCCAGTTTGTCAAGTAACCCACATCTTGGGGGAAGGGGGAGGGAATTGATGGCAAAAAAAGCCCCCCAAATCCCACAGGAAAAACAACCATCCAACAAAAAAAACCCTCAACCCAGCAGCCTGAAAACTCACTTGAAGTGAATAAACTTGCAATCTGTCATAGACTTATGTGCAAATATAACCTTTACTGACAGCAAATAAATCTGGTCTAACCAATAGAGCATCTTAGAGAGGAAAGCTTTTCCTTTGCTGTGAGTTTGATCAGACAGAATCACATAGTCAAAGTTGACAAAGATGCGATGTTATAAAAAGAGTATGTACCTTGTCCTCGCAGGCAGGATAAAATATTAGGAGCAAGGGCCGATGTGACTGGTGAGAGGAAAACTGATTAGAGGTACCTTCTGCTTTACTTGCACATTTTTAATGTTTGTTTTGTAATTGAATGTTTCAAATATTTTATTAAATTGAAAGTATAAGTGCATCAGACTACAACCTAATAAAGCTGACTACTCTCTCCTGATAGAAAAAAACATTGATTAAAATTAACATTCATTCTTTTATTTCCAGCTTGCTAGTAACCACTAAAGACCTGTTTCCGAGGTAGTAGTTTATTAAGACAAAATCCTCATTGTAAACTGGCAGGAGTGTGTGTTTGAATTACACATTTAAATATTTCAACTTTCTCGTGGGTTCATGGGAAATACAAGATTTGCATTATTTATAATATTGACATTATTCGTAGAATTAAAATTTTCTTTTGCCAATGATTTTCATAAATGTGATGTTTCATGAATATGTTTCTATCTGTGCGCTTAGTAATACAGAAAGGTCACAAATATTTCAAGTGTGAGCACTGTTGGTAACGGAGCTACGTTACGAAATTTTAGTATCAAACTGTACTTTATTTCAACATGCTGGTATGTATGAGAAATACTACTGATGCTAATAAGTCTGGTATTGCCGTACATCTGTACAGCAGTAGTATACATATGTTTTAAAAGTTCTGCAATACGTAAAAGCTGATTATAGGAAGGAAGGAGGTTTGTTGGTTTTCAGGTGATGTTCAGTGACTTAAGGAATGGTCTTTAAATAGTGCTTTTGAAGCAGAGCATACAATGCAGAATCACAGATGTTAAATTCAAATACTCTGTAGTGACCAGACAGTTTATGTGAAATTGCAAATACTTTTATCGAAGAACAGACGTGTACTCTCCTGAGTAAGAATTAAAGCTGAATTGGTAACGAGCCATGCATCTAACGTTACTTTTGTGAACCGTGCAGCCGGTATCTTGGCATGCCATAAAATGGTGTTCCTGTGCAAGAACGAGGAGATCTATCCAGAACTGTCACAGGGAGATGTCCTCACCCTTCCAGGAGAACACACGTGGCTATTATGGAAGGTATCGGACGCTTAGCATTTTATCTGCAATGCTGCACAGATTTATATTAGTGCCCTGATGCAAAGGCTGTGCTGTATTTCTCTAGAAAAATGTTGGCTTTTCTGTTTTCGTGGCTTCATTGTGCAGCGTGTCGTTAACCCAGCTCACGTCTTCATTCATCTCCTTAAAGGAGGACAGGAGCCCTGATGAATGGGGAAGATCAGGCACGCAGCGAGTCCCTCCAACTTGGAAGGCCATAAGGAGAGTTTTTAAAGGTGGCTCCCTTGGCTAGTAAACTTGAAATGGTTTAATGTATTGATGTACAGCAGGCACAGAACGGAGTGATTTTAAGAACTTCCTTAATTGCTATACAGAGACTCACATGATTTTTCCTTAATTGGAAGGGAAAGGTGTCTGCCTGGACCTTGCCTTAGTACAGGGGCTTTCATCCTGGCGCTGGCAATTTCCAAATCACAGCATTTGAAATGCACGGGGAAAGGGCAGAACTAGCCTGCTTTCTCTAGACAAGATGTTCAACAATTACAGAGTTTTGCTAGGGGTCAGAGGAATATTATCATCTTCATTCTGTAAATTAGGAAGGTCCAGCGGAGAGCTGTGACCTCCTCGGGCTGCTGGCAGTCTGCTGGGCTGCTGCGCTGTCTGCTTTGTCTCCCAACTTGCTTCAGACAGCTTAAACTCTTTGATAAATGTAGATGTCTGTTCTTCTCTAAAGTTGTTTTCCATAGCACATAGTGGCTGTTCAGTAATTCCAGAAAGCACGTAACAAAAAAATTGTGTAGCCTTTTTTGTTTGTTTGTTCTTATTTCAAGGAAAGTTCTCAAATTGGAAAATACTGTTGCACGATTTAACGGAGGGGAAAAAAGAAGGAGGTTTCTTTTCTTTTTTTTTTTTTTTTCTAATTCTATTCTTTATTACCATGAACAATCTTTTAAATTTCAAATAATAAAACAGTTGATATGACACACTGGACGAAAGCATTTTATGTTTTAGGGGCTATCCCCTGCAGAAAGTAATTCAAAAGCAAAAAAGTTAGTAATGTAAGACATAGGTCTGCAAAACTGAGAGGCTAAATGCAGCGTACCTTCCAGTTTGTTTTAATAGCACTGTTAGATTATTTTAAATATACATATATATATATAAATATTATGTGTAACATTCAGTATTGCCCCCCAGGTAGCTGTTCATATGAATAAAGATTTTATTTGTAACAGACTCTAGCCCTGAAATACCCCTAGGGTAAATGTTAGCATATATATACCCCTTGATATTTGACAGCTATATTTTAAAGACAAACTCTGTGCTTTTTACATTTTACAAAAGAGAAAACAAATCATTCTTTTTAGAGCTCTGTTAATTGAAAAAAAAACACCTGGAGTGTGTGTGATGTTCGGCAACGTATAGTATATTCCAACAGAATGTAACGTAGATGGGAGATTTTTCTTATTTAAGTAACCTGTTAAGATTTAGGATTTTTTCATTCTGTTCTATAAGGAGAAAATGTGTTATAAAATGAATTCTGTACTAACTGATGGACTGGTGTTGCCTAAATGTCCTTTTAGAAGCAGTGATCCTGTAGATTTTTATTCCAGTGAGTAGTTCAGTCCCACTGAAAACAGAACACAGCTTGCATGTGAGAGCATTTGCGAGCTGGAGTACTTACTGTTTTCTAGATACTTTCTTTTCAAAAAAATACCTGCAGATAATATGTCCTGGATAATATGATGTTTGAAGATGCAAATTGAAGCCAAGCAGGGCAAATTTCAGCCATTTCATTAAAGCTGAATACATCGATGCCCACTTGTGCTGGAAACATTTCTGTCTTTTTACATCTTTGTCAAACACTGGAAGGGCATCTTCATATAATCTTAGTAGGAAGTGGAATAATTTTTCCTGCATTAGGGGCCTCCCTAGCATTTGACTTGGATAACACTCAGGTAAGAAATAAGTAACTGTACTTGTGAGTTAAATAGAAGATAACCGTGTACCTGCAAATTAAAAAAAAAAAAAAATATATTCACCTGATACTATTTTTTGGGTCATATTTTATGGTGTTTCCCTCTGTATATAGGTGAATAAATGAGATTCAATTTTTATGGTATCTACCACCAAAATTGTGTATTTTGGTCTTATTGTTACATTTGAAGATGGGACGTGGCTCACTTTTTTGGAATTACGGAATAATTTGCTGCCTGGAGCTGCTGTTAGTTTCACGCCATTTCTTTGTTGCTCAGTGTAAAGCGTTTGTGTTTTAGCTGCGGGTTTTTGTTAGATGCAGTGGAACGTGCTCCTAGAAGGTAGGCTGGTGAGTTGGCCTTCGTAGTTCGATCAGTTGATGTAAAGGCATGATGAAATAAGGTGGCTACATGTAATAGTCAGTATCCCCTAAATTTAGACATGGTTCAGGTCTCATCTTTGATTGAATATACCATGGGGGTGTAACTGACTCTAGCCTCCCTGCTGGATGCAAATAACAATATTCTTTACCTTGCTGTAGTGATGCCCAAAGAAGGGTACAGGAGACCCCGCTTAGCCCTGTGCTCCTTCTTTACGATCCCTAGCTAAGCGAAGGGTCATTACTTCTTTAATTTCATTAGCGCTAAATTTTGCATGCATTTTTTTTAATTTCATTTTATTTTAAATGAATCAGTTGAGTTCACCAAGGTTAGTTCACACGGGCTTGTGCAAACGCGTACATGTTCATCCTGCCTACGCTTTGAACTAGCTGGTTGGGAGCTCGCGGCGCGCTGGGGGCCAGATGGCCGTCCTAGCACCATGTCGAGCCTAAACCAATAAACCCTACCGAGATACGAGACGCAGGCACCATGTACTGAGCTAAAACAACTTTGTGACTTCTGACCAGAGCTGGCTGGTGTCCAGCCAGCTTAGAGTGTAAGCAAAGAGAATATACGTCCATATGGAACGGCACGAAGCTCCACCACTTATCACAGCTGATGCCCTCCACTTCTGTAGCCCTGGATAATGGAGGGTGTCCCAGCCTGAGTAACGGGTGTGAAATTCTCTCTCAGGAGGGAGAACTGGGAGGCCATCTGATCTGGGAGTACGTAACATGGGAATGTACGCGTAAAACTGGCATTTGTGTGATTTAGATTAATATCACCCAAAATCTGTTCTGGAAGCTTCTTCTGAAAACGTTACTGCTCAAAGTAAGCTTCTGAAGAAAAGCGTGTAGCAGAACGTATTTGCGAACGCTTTTTGTCAGAACACTTAATGTAAAGAGATGCTTTGTTGAAGTTATCAGAAGAAAAAGGTTGAAATTCTGTAGTGGATTTATTTTATTTTTTAATTGGGTAGATGGTGTTAATAAAAGTAAGTAATCAGTAAAAAAAAAAAAAGTAAAAAAATCCAGTTAAAAAATGAAGTAATCCACTAAAAAAATAGGTAAGGTCTAAGGGCAAAATCATTTCCTATTGAGGATAACGGCACTGCTGTGGTTTCTTCGCTCACAATTAGACCGCTGAAATTTACTTTTTGGCATGATGGAGAGAGACTGCCTGCAAGTTTTCATGCAGCCAGTGAAGGAGGTGGGATCTCCTTTGTCAGGCAGATTAATTACCTTGCTGCTGCGCGCGGAGGGGCCAGGAGCAGTGTTCTGGTGCGCATGGTCCTTGGGCAGTACGGTGCTTTAAAAGCAAATGTTTTTATACTTGGATCCGGCTGCTTAAGTTCCTGGGAGCTGGGGAATCCAATATCAAGAAAAAAAAATAATCTTTTAAGAAACAGGACAAATAATTTCCTAAGTAAACTACCTGGAATTTATTCAGGCAGACAGCAATGTGATCTTAAACATTCACTTTGCATTAATCAACTTTGCCTCAGATAAAATGCTGGCAGATGGTAGCTATTCCTTTTAAAAGTGACAGGTTTTCTTTACATTTTTGTGTGGAAACCCCCACATGCACTCTTCCCTCCAAAAACTTTAGTTGTTTAATTTGTTTATTTAATTCAGTCCTGTTATTAGGCAATTTCACAATTTGGATAGTTAAATGAGGTTTTAAATGAATTTAAATGCAAGTCCCTTCCTTTGAAGTCAGTGGAATTGTATATACTTTCTCAAATTTGGCAGAAGGAAGATGGGGATGATGAACACAATGAAGGAGAGGTGCAGGACCGGGAAGGACGCTGGTTGGGACTGCTGGGTGATCTATAGAAAGTGCTAATGTGAAATGGCAGTTGTCTGTTTGATGTGTAAAAGATTTGCTGAAATTCCAGAAAAATATTCTGATGAGACACGGAAAGAACAATCTGTTTTTTCAAACCCTTGCATGCGTTTTTCTTTATGTTCTCGAATGCTGGGTGAAATCCTTATTTTTCTTTCTAAAATGAATTTTATGAATCACCTGGAGAATTGATATTTACATTGCTGGCAGTAAAAAGTAATGAAATTGTGCATTATGATTCCGTATTTCTACACTTAGGATTTTAATGAGTATTTTATCTATCCCTTTAAATGGTTGCTGTGTATATATTTTATTTCTAGATTAGTTATGGATTACATTTCTATTTTCAAATCACAAACATACACAGTACTATGTTATAAAGAATACGATAGTTTCTACAATTCGTTCTCGTTCTAGTCCATAGCACTAAATTGGTCTTCTAAAGGGACAGAAACAAAGCTTTTGGTTTGCATGTAATGAAGAGGAAAAATTGTTGTGGTTTTTTTTTTTTCTGTGCTGCTTTTTTCCAAATCTCAAATCCCTTTTTTTTCCCCACCTAAGAAGTAAATAATACACATTTTATCAGATACTTGGCTTGCACAGGATTTGAATTTATAGGTTTGTATTCCAGTGTCATAAATAACTAGCTTTCTTAATGAGTACTCACAGCTTGGCTTGGTTTTGTGAATTGATACATAACGAAAAGAAATTTTATGTTATTCAAACTGTTTGTAGCTAAATGGGTTTGGGAGAAGACCTGCCTAAACGCTGCCACTGCCCCTGCCCGCTCCTGTCTGACCCAAATACACTGAAGTTTGAAGGTCTTGGTTCAGGCAGCTGGGAACACCTCAGGTGCTAGAAGACAACAGACGGAGAATTCTGTTGACTGCTGTCAGCCCGCCTGGTCTGCGTTGACTGCCCTAACCGCTGGGTAGGGGCTTTCTCTGACGTGTGCAGGTGGTACGGGTGGGGAGTTCAAGCAGTACAGCGGCTTTTTGACGCCAGCTGTGTGGGCTGTTAGCATCTGCTGTGGGTGCCTGTTGAATTTCAGCGTGGATTTTTGAAGGCACTGACCAGGTCCGTGGTTGCTCCAGAAAATGTGCCCAAAGGTATTTTCTGGTTTTATCTCCTTGATTCCTCTGGGATTACAACTGTATATGGATTTATACTGGGCACGTGACCCTGTGGGCAGGTGGTGCCTGTTGACAAGCAGCACAGCTTGATAGGGTTGTGGAGAGGTGGCAGAGTTAAGTGGTGCTCCCAGTCCAACGTCCACACAGCACGTTATTTCAGGGGTTTTTACTTCAAACTAGCATAGCCTGGTTCTTATGGCCTGGATGCCTGTAAGACGAGGCTGGAGTCCAGTAAATGCTCTCCAGGAGCATCACCACCTGGTGTGGTTTCATCTAAAGCTCCAGCTCATAACCTTGGAGACCACTGGTGTGAGCTGAGGCATGTGGTGTGAGATGGATGCTTGCTTCGTAAATGCTCTTTGGTGTCAAACTGAGCTGCTAATCTAAATGGACGCGTAAAATACTTTGGGTTTGTGCATTGTGATGTAGTTTGTTCCCTAAACATGCGACATATACCTAGGCTGTAGTTTGATTACAATCTATATGCCAGTTTACGGTGTGAACGGAATATGTCTAATTTAAGATGGACTTCTGACTCCCTCAAACCACAGTTTGATCATGTATTTCTTCCTCCTCTTCCCCATTACATTCACTCAGCCCATGGTACTTGGGAATGATACCTGTTACTGGTATGCTTTGAATCGTTATGATGATTAATTTACCCTCCCTTCAAAAAAAGAAATTGAGAATCTGTGTAAATTATGTCTATTCATTTGAATATCTTTGACAAATACAAAGCAATCAAAAGGCTTTTTTTTGTCCATCATTCTATAACGATTTTTGCAATCCCCTTATTCCCTTCAACAATATTTTCCCTTCCTTGCCTCTGTCCTTTGTCCCTGTCTTTTCCTCCCTTCCTCCTGCACATATACTCTGATGGTCCAGTGGACACAGTCATTTTAAAGAATGCTTTCTGTTTCAGAGCATTTTTTTTTATTGTTTATCTTTATAACCTTGCCTACTTGTTCATTATTTTTCGTTTTAGGTCTCCTTAATTTCCATTTTACTTGTTGCACACTGGAGCTTATATGTCAGTCTAATAGCAACCTGAAAAAAGAACGAGGGAAACAGCAGTGGACACAACATCAAAAGCATAGAAGCGATTTCATTTTTGCAGAAGACTGGAAGAATTTATACCTGTTAACAATATTATTTCTAATAATTATGAGGAAAGATGTATCTAGAGCGGCCCTGATGTAAAGCTGGTGTGAGAAAAACCTGTGTAACTACTTAAATTTTTCAATGATTTATCAAATGGTTTTAAAAAAGGTATGGACTGTTACAGATAAAACACTAGAAAATTTATTTCAGATTTTTGTTGCAGTTAATTACTATTCCTACTATGAATTATGTTAACTTGTGTTTTCTTTAAGACTGATAATATTTTTTAACATGGCATATTTTGCATGTAATGAAGATGTGTGTCTGTTTAGAATATGGAAAAATCTTTATGGAATTAAGTATTATGTAATATGAAGAAATTTTTGAACACCTTTCATACTATGTATATTATATATGGAAGAATTAAAAAAATTGAAGAGGAGTAATTTGAGAACATCTGCAATTTTTTATTTATGTAAGAGAATATCCCATTTTTAATTAAAGATGGAATTTAAGAATGATAAATGGGACCATTATCTAGTAGCAGTTAGTTTGCAGGCATTTTTTTCCTACTGTTCTGCAGATTGCTGAGGTTTGTTAGTGCCTTTGGCTTTTGTGAGCAAAATGCATTTCCTACTTGTGACAGAATAGTTGTAACTCGCTAAACATGGGACAGTTACCATGCATAGCGACATCTCTATGTTTAAACCCTAAGGAATAGAATTATTTTGAATTATTTTTATGCAGAAATTTCCTGGTAATCAATTTTATTAGAAACATAACAGCTCAAAATTTTATATGCCAAATGAATTTGTAGAAATAATGCTGAAGATAGTAAAGCTGTGCAAGAACAGGAGATGAATTTCAAGGGGAATTGTAACAAAGGAGTTATCTTTTATTTTATTTTTTAGAGTGAAATGAATCCTAAATTAACTTAGAAGATTTTTCTTTTGCTATAGGTGTACTGTAATAAATTGTAGATGAGCCAAAATTAGATGTTATTTCTGAGAGAAGTACTGAAGTGCCCTACATGATGGTGTTTACAGTGCGAGGCATAGCTTCTGCCTGCCTTGTAGCCATTGACAAAAAAAGGAATGTGTGTTTCTAGCCTGTTTTCCTTCAAGGATGCTCTGTTCATCTTGACGCAGGCTTGGGCTCGTGTTGGGTGGGGGTGGATGGAGGGCCATGAAGGCTTTGACTGGATGGGTTGCAGGGGTTTGCTGCGAACAACCTATTTTGTCATATTTGGCAAGTTTTTGAAGTTTTTTGTTTTTTAGTAGTAGACTGACCTTTTTGTTGTTTATTCGTGTTTGAACTTTGGCCCTTAGATTACCTCTTTCTGCTTTCTTCATTGTAAAGTTGGTTCTGAATTATTGTTCCATCTGAGTCTTAGCTGTGCGCTATCAAATTGGGTGGAAAAAGAAGTTAGGTAGGTGCTTTGGGAGTAACTTGAGTTAGCCCAGCTTTGCCATCGGGTGTTACACATCTCTTGGTATCTCTGACTCTCAGTTATCCCAGGAGCAAGTAGTGACTTCATACCTCCTCTTGTATCATAGAAGACGCCTGCTGACCCTGCTGGTCTTGCCTTTTCTCTCCATTACTTTCACAAAACTCCAGGGTTCTGGGTGGGAGAGACGTTCAGCTGTCCAGAGTCAATCGACCCTTGTGTTTAATGATGGCTTTAGGTGGTGTCCTCCAGATACGAGTCAAGAGACCTGTGTGGAAGAGGACTTGGCTACAGCATCCTCAGCGCTATCTACTCTAGGCTGTTGCATTATCATCTACTCAGGGCTATACAGGTGGAGGCGGGTTTGCAGTAGTGCTCACCCCTGCGAGGTTTGGTGCCGGCCTTCCAAAGGATCTTGTAGCTCCAAGCTGACTTGGAATCGGTCTTCAGTGGGTTGTGTTGCTGTTGAAGCATTCAGGTCTGAAGTGCTTTCAACACAGATCTCGGCTCATCCCCAAGATGATGGAAGTTCTCTACGCAGAGGTGATAGGGAAGAGATTCAGAAAAGAATAGTTTCCGGAAAAGACTCTGGAAAACCAGTCTTAACTTAATTATTCAAAAGAGAGTCAGGAGTTGGAAATGATAACACCTACCATTTTTTTTCCTTTTTTTTCCTGTTTTTTTGTTTTTTGTTTTTTTTTTTACATGGAGCAGAGAACCTAGGTAATGGTCTTGCATTGAATTCATACTCCTTCTGTTGTAAATAGACTGAAAAAATATATATTTTTGCATATCAAAATAGAAAAAGGTCTAGATTTGAATATGCCATGCTATGTCATGATGAGTGGAATAGTATATGTCCAGTATTAAAAAGAAAGCATCTATACTTTTAAAGTACTAATTTCCAGTGTTAACAGTTGTACGGAAGGTCATTGACACTGGGTTGTAGGGGGGCCTCTGGGGTTCAGGCATGTTTGAAGGCAATATTTATGGTGTCTCGGTTCTTAGATTGTTTTGCACGTGGCTCTTCAGTTTTCTTAGCTATTGATTGGAAAAAAGTGAGGGATACAGTAGTTTTCCTGTGCTTTCAAGAGATGCGTCGGTGGGTGATGAGGCCGCTGCGGTGGGAGCGTGGGTGGAGCTGGTGCGTCTGAGCGAGCGGGGTGAATGAGCGGGTGACAGGGAGGGAGCGGGAGGCACTTGTGTGCTTCCTGCGATTTTAAGCGGTATTAAGGATGTTTCAGCTGTTGAGATGAAGCACGGCAGCTGCTCTGCAAACTCATAATAAAACAGGGGCCTGAATTTTCTTTATCTTGAGCATCTGCCTCTGACCACAGATGTTGCTGGGGCTCTGCGTTTCTCTTAACCGATAGCTTTGAATTACAAGATCGATGTATAGGAATAATTAGAGTTTGGTTTGGTTTATTGGATAAGATGGGATTTGGAGATAATATTGTTACCTGTTAATTGCTAGGTACACACTAAGGCTCTGAATCATGAAGAGGAAGGTACAAAAGCTGTGCACGTGAAGCAAATGCTTTGCAGTGGAGGAAAACAACTGCGCAGCCACGCTCCGGGTTCTTACAGCATCGCTGTGGTATTTGCCCTCCCATTAGCTCTTTAGCTCACTTTCCACAGTGCATTTTGGTCCTTACATATGGGGGTGTTGGGGTGTTTTTTTGTTGTGTTTTTGTTGTTGTAGTTGTAGTTGTTGTTCTGTTTTTGTTTTTTGGGGTTTTTTTCCCCCTCCCAGCACATGCTGTGGAATTTAAAACTGTAACTTTGTTAACTGTCATGTGTAATATCTTTAATTTTGCCTTTAAAATATGGAGGGGTTTGTTGTGTGAGTGGTGGCGTATTTAAGGTAGAATATTCCATGCTTCTGCAGATTGCCAGCATTACATGCCAGAGCATCCTTCTGACCATGAAGCCCAACCACGCTTGTTCTATTAGCTGTACTTCAGAAGTATTTGTTTAGTTTTTTTCCTCAGATGGATAACCAATATGGAACATTCTGTCCACAGAAGTCTTATTAAAGAGGTTAGAGCATCCTGCTAATTAGGAAAAACTAATTAGGCAGATTGTTGCGCCTGTAACCAGAAGTTTATATTTTAATGGATTTTGAAATGCGTTATACTCACTTTTGCTATTGTAGAATACTTTTTTCTTTTAAATGTCTCCAAATAGGTTTTTTTTGAGGAGATTGTGCACTCGGAATAAGAATGCAGTAATATTTTACTTTTTGAATCTCTTAAATATACAGGAGAATATATGCTGTAAAATTGGTGGAATCATTAATTCATACCAGCTTCTTACTGTGGCAGTCAAAATTGTTTTGTTACCTTCCTGTTGGTAGATTTAAAGCTTTTTAACTGCCCCATAGAGGAGTTGGATTAAATTCATATGAAGAAACATTATAATTTGTGGTTGCATTAAAATTATGCTTAGATGGTCCACAAATCTCACAAATTACTCTTTGGCTACTTTAGGCTGACCACTGTTTCAGTGAATCTTGGGAAGTTTATTGCGTTTGAAGCTGGATCTGACCCATTTGTGAGTGGTCTTGGAGTGCTGGACTCTTGATCTGGAAGCTGAAAAATAAGCCTGTTCTTAGCTGTGGGGTGACCTGCAAACAAAAGCATTGGGGTTGATTGGGTTTTCATGGTTTGCATCTTTAATTCCTGTTAGGTACAAATGAACCGGCACTGTGGCATGTCCTTGCTTTACAAGGTGTCACGTGGAAAGCAAGGGATATTTGTGGCTGGTGAGAAAAAGCCTGATTTGAGATACCCTTAAAATACATTTAAGATGGATTTCTCCTTCACTAACATCTACTTTTGAACTTTTTTTGACTTTTTCAGCTATGCCCTGTTGCTAACTTTTAATTAATCTTAACCTTTTTTTCAGGCTTGTCATTCTGCATTTTGCGAAATGTTTTGGCTTGTGCATAAGCCGTGTAGCCAGGAGCTGTGGGCAGTGACCTGCAGTCTGTCTCAGGACCATCCTCTGAGATGGAATTCAAGATACAGATGTTGAAATCTGTGAGAAGAGGTTGGCAGCCATCTGGAAGTTGGCCATCTGCTCCCTCCTGCAGAAGCAGGGAACAGTGCGTTTGGGGATCCTTTCTTGTCACAACCTGAGTCAAGACGATTCAGAATCGTGTCTGCAGCCTGATGGGCGAATATTGGGTTGCCAGGTGCTTGGCACTTGGTGGTGTAAGGGGCTAGAAAGGGGAAAGTGGAGAAATACTTCTAGAAAAGCTTTAGAAACGGGCTGTATACATGGACTTCAGCAAAGCATGAAAAGGCTTTAGATCATATAGCTACAGGTCTAGTGGAAGAAACCGTGGAGCTAAGGGAGATGCAGCTTGCTGTGTTGATAGAAAACGGACAGAATGTCCCATCAGGGCAGGAGGCTCGCTAATTATTTTGCTAACGCATCGGGAAATACGCCCAGGAGATACAGACTTGGTACTACATGAAAGGAGAACTGTGGGTGCAGGAACAGGAGGATGGAGCAGTTGGGTCTGGTCCCCACTTAAAGGAAAGCCTTCCTACTTCCACTCCAAGGAGGCTCAAAAGAAGACAAAAATACTGCAAGGATTGTTCTTTGTGGTGTCAGCCTCTGCCACCACCAGGCCTTCTATAATTGCTGGAGTGTCAGCTCTGGCTTTGGCGAGCGAGATTTGTGTGCCACAGCTGTGATGACCTGTGGATTCACACCCCTCCATGCTGCTGCAGTTTAGTCTTCAGCCTGAAATCTGGGACTATTATCAACCAGACGGGTCTAGGTAGTTAGCATGATGTCATGTCTCTTAAGCAGTTTATGGAACAGGGATGAAATTTATGGCAATAAATATTTTAGATTGTTTTTGTTTGGCTTCCTAAGGAGAAGAATTTCCTTAGGTGAGAGGTTATTTTGCAGGCGACTCCACTGTATGAGAGATCGATGGTTTCAGTACATGGGAAGCTTCTCCCCCTTCAGTGTCATAGTTTGAAATTGATACTTGCACTTAACAGCTTTACAGATTCTTGTTTAATTACTGGTCATTCTTCTGAAGTGGATGACTCATTTAGCCTTCAGCCATCGGAGGTGTTCTGGCCCTCTGTATAACTTCACATACATATTTTTGCTCCTAAGAACCACAGAAATGCCTGTGCATTTTTGCCCCTGCACGTCTCATTTCCTGGGGTAATATAGAGAAAATGGGTCTGAGAGGGGGTATGAAATGAGAAAAGGCACGTTGTGAACAAGTTTGCATTGATCCGGGTGGCTGGTGGCGCATGCTTGAACACTGCCCCTTCAGTCATCCCCTGGATGGGCATGCTTGGCACTGTCTTGTGGCCTGTGCTTAATATTAGTACTGCTATTATTAATACTGTAGTAAATTAATAAACTATTAGTCCATATTTCTCGATTGTTATTTCAGAAGTTATTTAATTCTGGTGGCAGGACAGCATGAAATTTCTGCTTCACCATGTTCCGGCATGGCAAAACTTAACGTAAAACTAGTTCTGCTTTAAGTGTCACCAGCTTTTCTGCTGGCATCCCAGGCTGTGTCCCCTTTGCTGTGACGTTGCATGTATCCTGGTAGAGACCCACTGCAGAAATACCGGCAGACAGGCCTTTCCGTGTCAAGAGATAGCACTCGGTCTTGTTGCTTTGAGATCTAAATAAATTTGTGCTGATCTCAATAAATGTGGATGTTTTGAACCTTGACTTCACAGTTGGGTGTTTTTTTCCCTGCTTTGTCAAGGAGGATGACTGTAGTTAGACCATGAGCTGATTACTGCCTGTATCAGATAATAATTTCTTAATGTGGGAGGAATATTAAGAAGAATAGATGTGAGTGGTCTTGGACAACTCTTTATGGAATGATGTTTAAGCACTGCTGTAAATAGGATGCATGTTCCCTTTCATGCTGAGTCTGATATAGCTCAGCTGTTGTGGGGTGAATATGCCAACACCCAGGACAAAAATCAAGAAGACCTTAGAAAACACTTGCAAAGCATATGGTGACTGTCTTTAAAAGTTGTCATTATGCCTGTGATTGTCACCCTTGGATTTTAGGTGGGTAGTAGCTGGAGTTTGATTAAAGAACCAGTCCTACTTCTGTCTAGATGTTTCTCTGTGAAGTACCTCTTTGTTTCCCCATGTCATGTGTTTGTCTTACGATGTGCCAGTGGCAAAGAATTCAGCGTTTGACTTAAAATGTGAAAACCTGCTGGTGTTTGAGTGTCCATGTGCCATGGCGAAGGGGCTGGCGGGAGGACGGGAGGTGGTACAGGAGGGGCGTTGGGTGGCCTGGTGGAAAGCCAGAGCATCAACGGTCAGCTAAACCGTCACTTTTCTTCAGAGAAGCCTGAATCATCATTAAGAGATGAAATGTCTCTTTTCAATGAAAAGACAGCTAATTTGATTGATGGTGGGTTTTTTCCCCACCAGTGACACTTTAAAAATAAATCAGGTTTTCTTTTGGGGGTGGCTGTTAACGTTTGTTGAAGCCTCTTCAATATGCCAAAATAGATTTTTAGTATTTGGAGTTAGCCTTCTAAGATAAGACCTTGTAAAAGTATTTTGTGTGTTTATTTTTTTGGTTGGTTGGTTTTTTTGTAAGAGGTTTTTCTGGATTATGTAACTAAAGGCAGGGTGCTGCAAGTCGAGGTTGTATTTTATGGAGTGCTCTAAAGGCATGACAGTCCAGAGGATGGTGGTTAGAGAGGTGGTAGTAGTAGGAAGGATAGTAGGAATATGTTTTTATTGGTTTTTTTTTAGGGTGATGAATTCTATTTTGTTTGTGTAATGCTTTAAAAAGCCTTAAGGTTGATCTGCAATAGTGTATTATCAAAAGTTCTGTTCTTCTCGTTTCGGTTGGTGGACTCTAGAATAGCTCTCATGTCATTCCCAGCATCTTTTCATAGGACCCCCCCCCCCCCCCCCCCCCCCGCTTAAATATTTTTAAGATGCTTTCATTATGGAAGTCCTTGAAATTAAGATTAAATTTAGCCCCCCCCCCCGATGGCATATGAATGTGCTGTTGCCTTAGTGGCTCTTCCCCATTTTGGATTATTTTCTGCCTCTGCATATTCTGTGATTTCTTGTTAAAGTGAGTGACAAGATGATGTATGACACACTTGAGATGGTATTGAGCAGAGTATAGTTGGAAAATTGCAGTGATAATTTTCTTTTTACATCTCAAACTTACATGCCATTGAGGTAGGGGGGGGAGAAGTGTAGTAGACAACTCAAGAAAAAGCATAAGGGGAAACCTTGAAAAATTACAGGGAAATTTCCATAGCAGATACACTAGTAATGCTGGGTTAATAATGATTTCCTGTCATGAACTATTTTTATAATTTGCCTGCTCTCTGACGTGGCATTCTATTTAACATTTTTGAGAGCCATGTTTTAATCAGATTAAGCCCAAGGAAACCGATAGGTATCTGTTTGGCTCATGACTTCTGCTTCTGTTTCTGATTTAGTCACAAGACTATTGTTGCTGGAATCTTTTAAAACCTATTTTGCTTCCACTTGCAGCCGGCGCGCAACTCGCGGTGCGTGAGCCCGGAGGTTGTGTGCCAGGGATTTTGATGATATTCGTGCAGGGTGCATTATGGAATTATTTTGTAAATTAAAGAAGACTGATACAAACTGTGTCTTTTCCTCATGTGATTAAATACCTAAAAATAGCTATCTATCTTTAGGTTCAAGCGTAGCAATGCTTCTTAGGAAGAATCTCACCCAATGCAGTGTGCTCGGAAAGGCTGAACATGAATAATGCTGCATTCTGATCTACTTAAACAAAAATGCTTAATAAAACAGTGGATACTGTTGTATCATTTTTATATAGTGTGCAACATTAATAATACTTACTGTACAAGACGTGTCATGAGGCTAAAATAGAAATACTTGTATTTTTCACTCTGATATTTTCATGTTGTTCAGCCATTATATTAATGACGGCAGAAAAGTTTGTGAGCAAAATTTATAGTTATCTGCTCCAATATTGTGGATGTCCTGCAAATTTAGGAAATGACTTTAAAAAAAAAAAAAAGTGCTGTATAACATTCAGGAGTATTGGTTGTGCTTGGATATTAGAGGACTTAGCACCTCGTTCACTGGTCTCAGCGTCTGGGAGCATGGGGGAGGACTGGCAGCCTGGCTTTTTAAAAAGCTCCGTCTATACATGCTTTCATAATTTCCAGAGCAAAAAACACATATTAAATATCTAATGCCCTCTTTTGTCTATTGCAAACACAGATTTTTGCCAATAAGGTAGAGACTGTATTCAAGAGCTTGGTTTGTATTGTATCTTCCTTCAGTCTATTATTTATATGGTTGATGTGCTAGAAAACTGCGAGCCTAAGAATTAATAAAGGTTATTAGTTACTTTGCATAATAAAATTAGCTGACCTTTAAATAAGAGCATTATACAGGGGATCTCTAAGTGGAAAAGTGACAGAATGCATTTTTATTGTGGTAGCCATTTCGATTGCTAAATCTTACAGTCACAATATAGAAAGTATGTGTTGTGATTAAATGTTGCTTCTTGACTGTATATTTGCAGACAACAATGGAGGAAGTGGAACGTTTGTATTCAAGGCAGAATTTAACCCTTCGGTTACAGTTTCTTCCACTTCTCTTTGGTTACGTTTGAATGATGCCGAAAAAATGAAGGCGCCACTTAATTTTCTAAACCCAATCGTCCTATGGAAGCAACAGCAATGGGAGTTTTCTGTGGTTTTTATTAAGCGTGATTATATGCAGATTCCTTGAGTGCTCGAACAGACTGTCTTGGGTTGCTATCAGGCATACGTGATGTACGCCCTGTAGCTCATCACATGCAGTTCACTGTATCAGTGTGTTATTATTTATTAATCTTTCCAGTCTCTGAACTTGTCTGCCATTTTAAAGAGAGACTTACTATAAAATACAGTATTTCTCACAAAGTTTATGTGCATACCTTTTGTTTTTAAGCTGGGAACAGGATACACCTCATCTCCAAAGTAGCTAGGAAAGCAAATTTTCTTCATCTTTTTTGTTTTATTAACACAGGGTTTGTACTAAATGACATTATTAACTGTGACATTATCTAGAAAAGGTGTTATAAAGGTTTAAGGATGCCCTGTATATGCATTGTTATTTTTGAAACTGATAATATATATTATGATTATATTACGGATTAGATTTCAGGTGAACTTCAGTACAGCAGCACAAGCAAATCTGTAGTTTTTCAAATTTTGACTAGGTCTTATAACATTTGTTGAAATCCTTGCAAGATATTCATCTATTTGTAGCATCATATAGGTCTGGCTCCCCATCTGTCTCTGTTTTTCATGACAGCGAGGCTCTGGTACTTTTTTTTTTTTTTTTTTTTTTTTTTTACTTTAGTACTTATTCATTGAAGCCCACTGTAATGCTGTTTCTATCACAGTTATTTGTCCAACAACTTTTATTGATCATTTGTGATAAAAGATTTTTCATAGGGAGAAGTTTTAACCAACAATCAGTGAATTTGGTTTAATTAGATTTAGTTTTATACAGTAGGAAAAGTAATGTAATCAGAGCCCATTTACATACTATTAAATAAATAAATTACTGACATAGCATGGTGCCAAAATCTAAGGAACACTGGGGGGGAAAAAATGTTCTTGCTGAATTATTTTCTGCTAGGCCATGTTTATCAAGGTATTCATGCAACTTTTATATTTTAAAAGTAAGGGTATGAATCTAAGGATCAGATTCCCTCCAAATAAATCCTTATTTAACAGGATATCCCTGAGACTTTTTTTTTTTTTCCCCCAGTATTGGCAGCCTGACTAAAATAGTCTCATCTGGTTTAACTAAAATCTTTGCATTACTTGGCAGTGGTTTCTTTTGTACGTGGTGCTTAGAGCTCATTGAAGCTCACGCGGTACAGGAAATGCAAATCATGCAAATCATCCTCACGCTGACGATGTACAGTGGCGTGATTGAGCAGCAGTACGTATGGCTCGTGGGCTGACCACATGAAAGAAGTCATTTAAAGACCAGATGAGCCCAAGCTGGGTTAAGTTAGACTATGTGTGAGCTTCAAAGCTTATAGAATAGCATCCTTTTTAAAAATAAATTTATTTTATTAATAACACCTGCGCAGAGTTCTTAAACAGTGAGGACATGTATAGATGAACATTACATTAAATATATGCCATACTTAAATCAGAAGGGCGAAATGGCTGTTTTTGTAGAAATTCAGGTGTGTGTTCATGTTGATGAAAGTGGATCACAGGCTCTTGCGCTGCAAAAAAAGGCCCGTACGTGTGTGTTGTCTGTAAAAGCCCAACTCTTCTCTGCCTTTCAGATAAATATGAAAATAAATGGAAGATAAAACGGAATTTTGCCTGTACGGAAGGGTTAAGAACAGGCTTTCTGTAAGTGCTGTTGAGTGGAGAGGAGAGGAAAGTTGAGTGCTTGCTGCTTCAAATTTCTCTGGTAACTTAGGAAAAAACCTTGTTTATTTTTTTCCCGTACTTCTGAAGAGGTCTTTCTGTAGTTTTGGGGCTGTAACTTTGCAGTAAAGCTGAGCCCTCACTACCTGGTGCAACTCTGAACCTCGAAGGTGGTGTGGTTGGGGGAGCAGATGTGGTGGGAGCCCTGGGCTTCATCCAGCAGATCCTGTGGGATGGGTGTGCAAAGACCCGTTAGGTACAACCTGAGTAAAGTCAATAAAAATTGCCAATAGAATATTAGAGCACTTTTCATATTAATTTTGCAATAAAAAGAGAGTGAATCGTATACCCTTGAAGACATTGCGACTTATTCTTAACTTTGGTAATACTCAACATGGGTGGCTGTTCTGCTTCTAGCAGGAGTCTTACTTCTTATGAGTGGTGGAGGTTTTTTTGTTTTCTTTTTTACAGCCCTCGTTCACTTCTCTTTGGTGTTTGAATGTTTTTAAAAGTTGAGATTCATTCAGATAATGTAACATGACACAAAGCTGGAAAATGTCAATCTTGAGCTGTTTCTGTGTCATCTTGTTTAATTTTTACTTGAAACAGTAGCCCTAAGGAGGTCTTCGGTGGGACCGGTCAGCGTGCTGCACTGTATCACCCTGATGGATGTGATTTTTGGCTTGATATTTTGTCACTAGTGCCTTGCTCCTCCTTGATTTTGTCTTTTCTGATAATACAGAGGAGCAAGACAGAAGGAAGAAATTATTTTTTTATACTTTATCTACCAGATTGTTTCTTTCCTATCAAATCAGTCCACAGGCTCTGCATCAGAAGGAGAGAGGGAGATTTCCCGTCTTGTTGTTCATTTGTGGTTTTTTTTTTTTTTTCTCCCCCTTCCCCTTTCTTTTAAGCACTAACTATATTCTTTAATTTTGTATTTGAAGTCAAGAGGCGCATTTCACCCTCGCAGTGTGCTTGCAGGTTAGGGCAGCTCCCGCACACAGCTGGTGCTCAGGGGGCTTCGTGGGGGGGGTTGGGGTTCAGCTGGGGCTGGAATGGTTAAATTCCTTCTCTATGGTTTGTTTGTTTATTCATTTCTTTTTAAGCAAAGAAATAAAGGTGAGTGAAAGGATGGCATCCTGAAATCATCGCAAGATGCCGGGGAAAAGGAACATAGTAAATAAATAGTTTTCCTGAGCCAGTTTGTGGAGCCATCCCTTACGGGGGACATCCAGGAGCTTCTGGCACAGGCTTCTGGTCATGCGTGTATACATCCAGCACACGCCTAATGTTTTAGTGGAAGCAGGAATTTAAATCACAGATAATATTAATTCATCTTTTCTACACAGTGCAAGAAATAGCAAGGTGCAGGGGCTAACAGAGACAGCAGAAAAGAAATTTTACTACTTCTATCTAATATAATTTAATGTAATTTAATATCCATTTCAGTGTTTGACAGGAAGTAAAGATTACTTAAATATTTGTACCTAAGAGCACAGGGCTGTATAAAGATTTTTGAATGTTAAAGTTAATTTGTTTCTTCCAGCAATATATAGAGATATATACAGAAAATTAATCCCATATGACTGTACAGCTACCAGTGCTTCAAAACCTTTTTGGAAATACTTTCGAAAGAACATCTCCGGTCATCTTGACAAATGGCTTGAATAAGGTTTCCTTTGCAGGAGCCCCTGGAAGGTTTTACGTGCAGTCGAAAGGCACTGCTGGAAAAATGGTGTTATTTGGAGACCTTGACCAAAACTCTTTCACTAAGCTCCGTTTCTGCAGATAGGAAAGCTTGTTGGCCAGCCACCTTGAACAGATTTTTAGCTTTCTGTGATGCAGAGATGCACAATCTTTTCCCAGTAACAAATAAGCTGTTGTCAACAATTTTCCTGGCCACAGTTTAAATAGCTTAATTCAGAATGCTTCACGTTTTTATGGTGGAATTTGACAGAAGTGCAGAAAATATGTGGGTATAGGATAGATGCGTGTTATGTATGTGTGTCGTATATCTGTGTGTGCAGGCATGTGAACATATGTGCATATACATGTCCTATCTGTGCCTGAAAATATATCTGCAATTGCTATGTACAGTCTCACGAAGATAACATTTTATTTTGAGACATCTGTCAGATACTGTGGTGAGCAGGGTCCCTAAGATATAACAGTGGCGTGATCATGTACAAGTTGATTAAATCACTGAACCGTGACACTTGCTTATCTTCAAGTCTGGCTTGGGCTCCTGAGTTCGCACTGTGGTCCTCATTCTCTTTGTGGCCCTCGATAAGCAAACTTTGGCCTCAGTTTCCTAATCTTAAAGATTAGAAAGAATCTAGTGTATTCTTCTGACTTTGTTACATATGACTTCAACCTGAGAGGCACGTATTTCTCTTGCACCTGCCTGGGGAGTAATGGGTATTTAGCGCTGGATGCTTTATTTCACGATAAAGGGAATTTAGAAGTTTCAGGATGTAGTAGTTGTGTATGAGATGTGTTGGGAAAACAGAATTTGTAAAATATCTGGAAGCCTAAAAGCGTTATTATATATTATTTTATTATTGGATTTTTCCAGCTGGGGAAAATCTCAACATTTTGCAGTGTTGGGGTTTGTTTGGCTTACTCAGGGAACGGATCCATGTTGTAAAAGTTGCCCAAATGTGACTGTAAATGACTAGTGTAGTTGTTAACCCTGACAAACTCTCAGCCAGGAGCTGGAGAACAAAAATGGGCAAAAAGCTTCAGAACTGTCAAATTCTCTCCCAGGTTTAGGATAGTCTCTCTTTCTTTGAGCTCCCTCCTGTATGCCTCTTGTTGCATTGGTCCCTCGTGTCCCGTGGCAGGAGCTCCGGACTGCCTTGCTCAAGCTGCAAAGCTGTGACCCTCATATTCCTTTTCTTTCGCTGGTGGCATTATAAATAAAAACCTGTTACGATAACAGGTGAAATAAAATGATGGGACATCGATACAGGTTGCACTTAAAATCTTGCTATGTAAATGGAATTAAAACAGCTTATGGTATATGCCAGGCATGATGCAAGTTTTATTTAATAAATATATGACTGAAGGGTTACATTCAATCCAAGTGCTCTCCTTTGTGATCTTCAGCCATGTTTGTAGGGAAACCTCTCTTAAAGCACTTAAAGCTTAATTCAGAACAGACAAAACAATTATTTTTTGAAAGTCTGATGAAATATGTTTGGCAGCTTTTGAATTTAGGAGAGCGTCTCATTTCTTTGAAATCTCACTCCAGTCAATCCTTCAGCCCTTTTGGTGTAACCGTTCAAATCTGGTAGCGAGTATGGGCTTGGCCAAGTTAAAAAAAGTTCTGATCAGAAAGTGTAGCGGCTGGGAATGATGTGTAACAGGCAAAGACTGACATTTTCCTTATTGATAAGCCTTTGAGTACTGCGCTCTCTGCTGCCTCTGCGTTTTTGGTGAAGTGCTGCTGATAAATATCTCCACGTGATTTGGGCTTTGGTCCTCCAAATACAGGTCTGGAGGCTCTTGAGCATTAAATAGCCTTGTTTTAATTTCTCAGGAAACAGAATTGTCATTTTGTCTTCTGTAAGTATAAATGATGTATGTTTATGCACCAACGTGTGAGTGTTTCCTACAGGAAGGGAAGGAAGAAGACTGACACAGCGCAGTGGGGTTTTATAGCAGAACTATTGCGTGAACGCAGAGCAGAAACATTTAAATAGTAGTTCTGATTGCCAGTTCACTGACTGCAGCGAGCAGTTTGCTAGGTTCATATTAAGGCAGGCAAGTTGCTGTATGCCACAGCACCAAATATTATAGAGGTGTGACGGGCAGTTGGGAGAAATAAATATTTGCACTTTCCTAATATTTGATTAAGATACATTTTTATTTATATATATATATATGTGTGTGTGTGTTGTATGAAGGACTATGCACTTTGCGAATATCTATTAAAATCACTAAGTTATTCCTAATGTTCTGTAGTGCTGCCTGCTCCTGACAAACATCTGATATGGATCATATGCCTCTAAAAAGAGAAGTTCCTCGAGCAAAATATCCTCATGAAAACAGGTTGGAGATACTCACATTCTCTCGTTCGCTCTCACTCGCATGTTACATTTTGGCACGTTGTAGAAGCAGGTAGCATATCTACTACCTGCTGTTGAAAGTGTTGAAGATACTGAATTATTTATTCCATCTTCTGCACTATCCAAACTCGTTTTGGGTAGTTTGACACATCTCGGTCTTCCATATGGATACTTCATGGTGACAGAGTTGCCAGCTGCTCAGGTTTTATGACAGTCTGAGTTTTTTCGAGGACTGTATTAGTTTTCTGGGAAGAATCCTGCTTTTCCTGAGGTCCCCGTTCTTAGGCAGTAGTTATGCCTTGGTTTGATCCTCTGGACTGGGAGTTTTTTGGGGAAAATTAGCAAAGAGCTTCCATAAAAATATTTTTGTAAAGGACGATGTTTATAGATTGTGTGAGATGAAATCAAAGCCATGCATTATTAGAAAAATGTGAAATCCATTTGCTAAGAAAACGTAAGTTCCTTTTAGCCATAGTCTTCACATTTTTAAAAACAAAAAGCATTTAGATAGCAAGGCGCTTAAAGCAACAAAGACAGTATGAAATACTTTGGAGAGCAGGATTTTTGTGGGACTTGAAATGTAAAACCTAACCAGTCTGCTAGGACCCTGCTTATCTTCTCTGTTTTTCTGCAAGGTGAGTGGGGCTTCTGTTGTTTTAGATTTACAATGTGAAAACCTGAAAACTGGGAGAAATTTGAGGTCAGCAAAACTTTTTAAAATTGAGGAAAACCAGCCATTGTTTTACCTTGTCATTCTTTCATTTGAGCATCTATTCATAGAAATCCTTCTAAAGGGAAACTCTTTTTATTTTGGTGGGTCTGTGCTGCACTGACGTTGATTCCCCTTCGGTGGGATACATCAGTCTCGCCTGCAGGGAGGTCCGTATGTCCATGATGCAGGCTGTCTCTGCTGTGTCATCCTGGATCCAGGCTGGCACTGGATGACATGAAGTAATGGTTCTCAAAGTTTGTTGTTCAGATTTGCTATTGAATCGTAGTGTTGTTATGTGTAGTCTTAGGACTTTGTGTTGCTGCAACCTCTTGGGCATGTTGCATTTTTCATGCCAGTCATTTGACATGTTTGAGTTTTCTCCAGACTTGGACAGATAAGATACCCAATGAAAGGAATCTGCAGACTTTAAAACAATAAATACTGCTATTTAAATGTTACCTAATTGAGTAGCACATCAGTTTTGCAAGCCTTTTTCTTTGAAAAAGTCTTTTCACCATCCATCACTATGTCCTGCATATTTACCTGTGGTGAATTTGTTGCCTTCAGACACTACGTCCTTTTCTTTTTCTTGCTTCTGTTTTCTTGCTCCATTGCAGTATAAATTTGAGCAGTGTTAGTCCATACATCTTACATAAACCTTCCAGCAATGGCTACTTTTCACTAGTGGGATATTCTGATTTGCTTTTGTTCTGCTCTGATAAGGTGCTTTTGCTTCATTATTTAATGCTGACAAAAGGTGAGTGAGGAGGATGAGGATCATACAGATTCGTGGCTTTCTTCTTCCCCCAATCAACAGAGCTATAGCTGCTTGGTCTTGACCTCTCCCTTCGTGGAAACAGAGGACGATGTAGCCCATGGTGAACAATCTGGCCACTAAAGTAAAAATGTGCATCTGTCAGTAATTAATTGAAGCCAAATTTAATTACAAATCAGGGAAAAAAACCAGTACCACACACTTCATAAAATTCAAGACGCTTCAGTGTTGTTGCCTGAAAACCAAAGCAATCCAAATAAAGTACACCCCTCTCAAAAGTCAAGAGTTTTATTTGTGAAAGGCTCTTTTTCAAGCTTACTTCTTGAAGCGAAATAGAAAAGTTGTTTTAATTAACTGTTTTCACATCCTTTTTGGTATCTTTCTGAGTTAAAGGTCATACAAAATAGAGGTAAGTGTGTAAGGCTAGTTCTAAACTGCTTATGTTGGCTGAGGATCTCACCACAAATTTGGATTCTGAGTTTTGATTGTACATAAATATTCTGATCAGCTGGTTGTAATAAAGATTCAGAGGGCTAGGACAATTGAGAGCGAACCCCAATAATTTACAAATTAAACAACACATTTATGTAACCTCTTGAATTTTTTAAATGCGGGAGGTTTGCTGTTATTGAGATTCAGCCCTGTTCTACTTTTGCTGGATAACACTGGTGGAGTCAGCAGGTTGAGACAGGAGGTTCTCAAAAATTCTGCCCCCCCGTTATGGGGTCTGGAAATCTGGATGGCATGAGGAGACACAGGAAAGGGTGGGCCATGCAATAGCTGGGCTGGAAACACAGCCCCCTTCTGCTCCAGCTGTGTCAAACAGCAGATGTGCATGCAGGGGGGTGGGGTTTTTTTGGGGGGTATGGTATATATGGAGAAGGAGAAAATGCATTTGAGTTCTGGGCAGTAAATTCTTTTGGAAAGCATGACTAAGGTCTTTCACAGTAGGACCAAAAATTGGAACTGTAATCCAAAATAGCATACTGTAAAATGAGGGAAGATGTATTTTTAAATGAAAATATCAAAAAATGGATTGGCAGTATGAGTTCAAAACAAGCTATTCATTTCTACTGTATTTTAGCATACAAGGCAAACCCCAGATCCAGAACTACTCACTGTTATCAGCCATGAATATTTATCACTGTCTACTATACGTACGTATAGTAATTACAGCAGGAGGAAAAAATATCTTTCTTTACAATTAATATTTGTAAACGTTTATGAAAGTACATAGAAATAAATAAGACAAACACATGGCCTAATTAAGATGAAAGGCATGACAGCCCTTGTGATTTGTTCTGAAAAATAAAGAGTGTTAAAATAGTATGACTGAATTATTTCTGTAAACACTTCAAATAATGCTCTATCTAGAAAAACCTTAATTCATGACATATATCTATAAGTTTTTGACATTTGTACATTCCATGTCAAAAAATTATCATTAATTTATTATTTATTATACTGTATACTGTCATACGTTATCACTTATTAGTATTTATTGTTCAGAAATTCAGAGTCGTCTATTGTTAGTGGGAAATGGAAAAGCATTTATATCTGCAATTTGTGTACTCTTGGTCTATTGATGAAAACGCAACTTCTGCAAGTTGATAATACAAAAATGTGTAATAATAAACAAAAATAACCGGTCTGTTTAACATTCCAGGCATTAATAATGCTGTTTGATATACACTTTGCAGTTGAAAAATAACTTCAAGCCAAACCTGTGGACTCGTCTGAATTTCTGGATTCTTTATGACGGAGGAACCGAAGCCCTCAGGTTTGATCTTGAGGAGCTTGAAGACACCACTATCTCTGAAGCCCTTGTTTCTCGAGGTGGATGTGTTCATGGGGATGACCCCTCTTGTCTTCTCCTTGGCCTTTAAGGAGGCAACATAGAGGAGCAGTGTCCGGTACTTCTTACCCAGCTGTGCTTGCCCTCGCTAAAAGGATGAGCTGCCCCTGATCTCCCTGCAGATGGTTCCCCCAACTACTTGTGTCAATTGCTATAAAACTTTGGTTGGTTTCTGATCAGCTAGAGGAGACGCAGCCATCCACAGTGGCGTGACTACATTTTACGGTTATTGATGGTGATTTGTTGGGTTGTAGTGCCTGTGTGGTCTCCGGTGGCCATGCCCAAAACAAAACCCTACTTGGCGTGAAAATCTGACTTTAACACTGCTGTCTGATACTAGGCATCCCAACTGACATTTCAGGAAAAAATTTATAGATACAGTACAACTTGAAGCTCTGTGAGAATAAAGCAGTCACTGCCTTGTGAGAAGTACAGTGGGATGTGATACCTCCAGGTGCTCAAGGTTTCAGTTCTAGATTGGTGCAGCAATACTTCATCCAGCATCATGCTCCCCTCCTGAAAGATGAATGAATGTCAGTTCGGTCAGTGACACCTAATGAACAGTATTTTATTTTTTTTAGCACTCATTTCCCCCAAAAAACTCATATTTGTACTGATATCTAGATCTAAATCTGTTTTATTGCAAAACTGCACATGGCAGATGAAGAGCGCTCGTACCTCTTCTTGGACTGCCAGATCTTCAATCGTAAACTTATTTTACTGTGAATGTAGTTGTTTTGCAGCAGACATTTATGGCCTCGGATTTTGTTGGCAGCACAGGAGAGTCCCTGTTGCAGCTGCAGGAGCATACCCACAGTAATCCTTTTCCAGGGAATGCTGCCTTACCTGTGCTGCAGTGGTGGCTGTGTCCGCCAGTCCTTCGTGCCAGCGGAGCTTCTGCCAGGCAGAGGGAATATTCCGTGACAAATCAGATACTGTTATAAACTGGCTTTGTGTTGTGAGCCTGGTGAATTGGAGAGTTCAGCCTCCATAGCCATAGATACATAAATATGCCCTGTGTGGTCTCCCAAGGGGAAGGCAAAATGTGGTTTTAGTTAAGTTGCATGGGAATTTAATTGAAAGATTTAGGGCGATGCCATAAAAGAGTAAATCACGGTTACGTGACACAAAGAAGATTTATAAAGCAAAATAAAAATACTTTAGCACCTTCATTTTTATAATTTGCGTGATACGAATGGAAACCTGTATTAGTCATTTTGTCTGCTGGTAATTAAAAAAAAAAAAAAGCAAAGGCTTCTATATTTTATTGGTTTTCAGTCCTTAGGTGTACAATAATGGGGAAGACGGTAGCAAAGGTCAGAGCGTTCTCTGGACGCGTTGCGGTTCTGAACCTGCAAGCATGCTCAGCTTCTTTCCTGGGAATAGTGGTATGAATTAAGCACATGAGTAGTTCCTGGGAAGTCAGGGCTATTCAGTGATTCAGATTAAGGACAAGCTTAGTGTAAGACCGAGGCTTACGTGGATGGTGGCGGCCCTGAAATTCGGCCAGCCTCCGAGGCAGTGAGGCTACGGTGTGGGTGGTGGTCCTGCTCCAGTGAAGAATTTAATTTATTACACAGTAAAATACTTGGGGATGTTTTGGGGAAGGAGGGCTAGGTCAGTCATGTTAGAAATGTGACCTTCAGCGCAGGTTTTGTGAGGATTCGCCCAGTATGTTTCTTGCAGAGGACTGTATATATTCTACGTTGTAGTGTTGATAGGTCTAGATAAGAATACCATAATAACAGTTGAAATTTAGGGGGTTTTGTGAGGTGGTAAGTTAATGATGTAGCTGTTAATTTGAATTTAGCAGACGTTTTAAATATAGGTTTCTCTTACAGAGACAAAAGTTGCAATTTAAAGCTCTTTGGTGGTCTAAAAACAGCTTAATTCTCTAGTAGCATGGTAATAAGTACTAATCCAGCTTATACAGTGATTGTAGTATGTCATGTTTGTGAAAGATTGCCTAACTCTGCTTTCTCTGGGTTTTATGTTAATTTTTTTAAATTAACATAAAACCTTATAACATCTTTATGCTGAGATAAACTGTTCAATTTAACTTGTGCTCAAGCAGCAGCTGTCAGGAATTATCATGTCTCAAGCGTTCTTGCCATCACCTTGTGTCTCTACCTCCCGGATACACTCCATAGGATGATAAGGCTCACCTTGTTAGGATTTATTACTTAAATAATAACCCGAGGTAAAATGAAAGTTGATGTCACACAGAATGACAACGGACATATATTTATGTCACACATTACATTATAATAAACTTCCCTTTCTTCCCCTTGTTATAGGTGTTAAATGGAAATACACTCCAGCATATCCTCCAGTGCCCTGCGTGAGTCCATCAGCCGTGTACATGGCTGCTCTGTGGGCATGTTCACAGAGACTCGCTGTCAGGTGTTATTTAAGCTTATAATGCCAGAGAAATTGGTTAGTGCTGGTAGTTAGCAGCTTTTATGCCAGTAAAGAAACAAGTGTAAGAGCATCTCAGTTGTTGGGTTAAATTCTGGAAGCGCTGTGAAGTGATGCGAGTGAATTGGGGAGGGTGTTTTTAAATAATATGACCACTTAAATGGCTTTAGTTTTACTCTTTTCTCGCTGTAAGAAATGTAAGCAGTGTCGTTTCAGGCTCTAAAATCTGAACTTGCTAGTAATCACAACAGTTTTCTCTCGACGCTGGTTTGTTGATCAGCAGGGCAGTGATAAGCAACCTGCTTGTTAGTTGAGTCTTATCGTTTTCTGCTTACAGGGGAGAAAATTTGGGTCTACGCCTTGCAAACTTCCCAAGGTGCTGGCCTTTCTTGCCAGCCTCTAGAGCTCTCTGATGATGCTGTTGAATTCCTAAGAGTTGTCTGAAGCTGGTGCTCAAACAGTTTTTCTGTCCTGTGGATATAACCATCTTTTTTTTCATATTCTTCTAGTTATTTTGTCGTTCATCTGAGCGAGTTCAGATACTTGAGCTACATGGTTTTGTTCAAGCTTAAATCTTGGCTCTCATCTCTCGCCGTGCTCCCCATTGCCCTTTTCTCTCCAGTCATCACGTTAACCTTGCCCCCCCCCCGCCTTCTCTTTCCACTTCTGCTTTTGTGCCTTGCTCTGCACTGCTTCCCCTGTTTTTAATCCCAACGTGCCATCTCTTTTTTTCCTCTCTCCCTTCAAAAGCAGCCAAGTTCATAGATGTTATCCTGCATCAGTTCAGTTTTCTTCCTAACTCATGGCAGAAAGAGGTTTTCTGAAAAATGAGTGAAGGAAAGGATAAACTATAATGTAATCCAGAAATCGCCAAAATTTGTCCAAGCAAACATTTCATCTCGGGTTTTGGAATATTTGGGATAGGTTTTGTCCTGTTCATGTTTTCTTTGCCACGCTAGTGCTACGCTGGCAGCATTCCGAGCAGGGGTGTTGCATCGCCCATCGGAAGCTTTCTGCTTTCACTGTGGCGGCACCCAGGTCGTTACGAGGTCCGGAGGTTATTACTCTTTGTGACAAATAAGTGATGACTTATGTAAAACTATTTTTTTTTTCCCCTCTTAGTATGGCTTGTAATAAACCCGAGCTCGTATCTTAATTGGCATTCTGTTTGACAGTCCCTTTAGAACAATCAAATATTTGATGAACAAGGCAATAACATTCATCTCTTTCTTTCGTAAGCCTTTCAGATTAGCATTGACTGGGGTTGATGAAGATGGATACAGAATCTGTTCTCCAGGAAGCATTTGTTCTGTAGATACAGATTATCTAAGAAACGGTGTATGTTAGCATAGGTAGGAGTATGATATACATATGTATATTTATGGATGTTTGGAGAAGTGCATGAGTTTTAAGGTTGACAGCCAGACTCAGAAGTTTATCATATTAGTGATGTTGGGTTGGCAGCAATCTTGAACGCAAAATCCATGTAACAATAGGAAGAATGGGAATAAAATGGGATAATGAAGAGGAAGAATAGGAATAAAAATAGAAAAAATAGGAAAGATATCGAAAGAATTTAACACTGCATAAATCAATTCTGAATCTGAACTAAAATAGCAAAAAAAAAACAAACGTTGGAAACATGCGATGTTGAAAAGTAATTTATTACAGCTTAGTGTTTTATGTGCAATAAATACCTGATCTCAATATTTTTGTAATCCCTTGTGGTAAGAAATGTCTTAGCACAACTATCTACAGCTCTGCAGTTCTCTGTAGGTTCAGGATTCGGTTTGCTTGAAAGCAGTGCTAGCCAGGGGACAGGAGATGCTTGCATGCTTTTGGTGAAATGCAGGGAAATCTGCCACCGGTTACAGTAGGGTCACAATGTCATATTACACATTTAAATACATTCATTTTCTGAGAGCCTGGTTAGTTATACGAGGCTAAGAAGGCAGCTTGTTAGTGTTGTTTGTGCCTGCCTGCTTTATGTAATTGAAGGATGTTTGCAGTGTTGCGGACTGTGGAATAGGCAGGAGTGCTACGGCAACGCCGGGGTGCGAGGGTAGAAACAACATTTCATTATAGAGGGTACCTAATAAAAATGTGAAAATAAAACAGAAAAAGGGTGAGTAAAAAACCCCAAACAAACAGGAAAAAAAACCCCAACAAACCCAACAAAAAACCCCACAGACTGTACTAGATAAGTGCACTGCATAAATCAAAAGGGTTTATGTCATAACACGAACATGTGCCATTCCTGCTCATATATTGAATTTCAGTAGTTGGTTGCATAAAGAAGTAAAGTGTAATGAAACTGGCAAGCAAAGTATTCCCTAGTCAGCCTTATCTTTGTTCCATTTGTCCTTCAGATACAGCTTTTCTTGCCTTTTTCAATAAAATCCATCCAGCTTTTTTTTTTATTTTGCATCTCTCTGTAACCGAGCTGGGAAGACCAATGAGATTCGGTGCTTTTCTAGTTGGGTTCTTAGCAGCTGCTTTTTAAGAGATCAAAACTTTGAATGCTGCTACATGGTATTAAGGCTTAGCTATTGATGTGTCCCTATAGGGGTTATGTTTTTCTTGGGTGGGGGGGGGGAGAAGGGGAAGGGGTGACCCCTGCTAGCATGCTCACAGACAGTAAACACTGCTCTCCTTGTTTTCCAGGATCCTCTTTGCAAGCTCGGTGCTTAACCTGGCTGAACTCACTGCCCTCCGCCCTGACCTTGGCAAATTGAAAAAGGTCCTCTACTTCCATGAGAACCAATTGGCATATCCTGTCCAGAAATGCCAGGAAAGGGATTTTCAGTATGGATACAACCAGATTCTTTCATGGTAGGTGTTTCTTGCAGCGCCTCACATTACTTACGGTGTCCTTCTGTCTACAGCCTTGTGGCGTTCTAAGCCTGAATCGTCCTCCTCTGTATAAATGATGACCCTGTAGCAAACAGAAGTACCAGCAGAGTCCTGAAGAGAGGTTGATAAAAGTCCTGTGGCAAACCCGCTCTGTAAACTCATCTCAATTTATTCTGTCAAGTCCACCAATGCTCTGTTGGGCCACCACAGTGTCCCCATTAGCGGTGGGGATTTTGACCTGTGTGTTGGCTGTAAGCAAGATGCTTTGTTTCACAGATGCTTCACAAAGCTGCAGCTAATCAGCTCTTGCTTGGCCATAGCTTTTACGGCATCCAACTGAAATTATATAAAGGGTTTTAGGGAAATAAACAGAAATTAAAATGTACTGCAGCACTTTTCTTGTGAAGAGAGGGCAGTAAACATACCAGATAAATCCTTATATTTCTTTCATCTAGTATTCAGAAATTGTGCAGTGCTAAAATACCCAGACGTTTTAAAGGCTGTGGTCCTTTATTGTTGCTAAAAACAAATGTATTTCTTGAATCTGAGTTAATGAAAGAAGTTAATAACAGCAACACTGAAAAGCTTTGTGGTTAGGCACTGTACAGACCTAAGTGAAACAGCAAAACTCAGTGGTTTTGAACTGAAATAAATTCATTTCCATCATCTCTCTCACCTGTCTGTTTGTCGGAGAATTATTAGGAAAAGGGATGGAGCATTTTAAGGTACAAGTTAAGCTTTTTCTTCTTTATAATGTAAGCCGGTTGATACTAAAATTTCTCAAATAACGATCTGTGTATACTCTGGCCATTCTGTAGCTGCTTCTGCAACAGCATTTGTAACACGTTTCCCTTACTGAGCAGTAAAGATGAGGAAGTATAGTGAAAGATCTTTCGGAAACAGTAGCAGCCATTTTCAGATGTTAGAACAAAAAGATGTGTTTTTTTGGCACTGGGGCAAGGAATTTTTTTATATATATATATTTTGCTTTATTCTGGCAGTGATTTTTCACGCATCTATTGTAAGCTGACAAATATTTATCCTCAAAATATGCATTTTTATTTATCCTCAAAATATGCATTTTTATTTATCCTCAAAATATGCATTTTTATAAGAGAATAAAAGCATCTTCTTTTAATAATAAAAAAAAAGATGGGCTCTATAGATGCTCCACAGAAACCCCATTTTTAACAGCAGATAGGAGCCATCTCCTCTGTACCGTCTGTAACTATGTAGTGGTCATCTGCAAGGACATGCCATCTCCCCACCTTCCCGACCTGTTAGAAAAGGGAAAAATCTATCTTTCCAGCTTTGCACGGAGGTTTTGGAGACGATTAAAATTAGAGCTCTTTGAATCTTGAGGTTGGTGCTTTGGATCATTAGGGAAGGATTTTTTTTCTTTTTTTCCTCCCTGATTTAATACACTAACTTCTAGAGAGTTCATATAATAAAAATCACACTTTTCAGTGATGCCTGAGATTGCTTTTAGCTGCTCGGGCAGTGATGGTGATGGGAGCTTTCTAATTTGCCAGTGATATGCAGAGCCTGCAGGAAAAAGGTGGGCAGATTAGGCTTCACGCACAACAGAAGCAGAGATGATGGTGTTGGAGCCTTTGCTACATGTCAGAGAGCAGCAAAGGAACGTGCCGGGCTCCTGCGCTGCGTCATGTCATGTGTAAATCAGTGCAGAAAAGATAACTGGATCATTTGTTCAAAAACAAGGAGACCAGTGGGTTAAAGACCATAGGTGGGGAAGAGTGGGAAGAGGGTGGGATTCCAGAAAGCATTTCAGCACCCACAGTCTGCTTGGAAAGGATTATTTCTCTCACTAATGTTGGAGGGGTTTTTGGGGTGTTTTTCTTTTATTTTCTTTTTTCTTTTTTGGGTTTTTTTGGGGGGGGTTGGTTGGTTTTTTTTGCTTTGCTTTTCCTGCTGACTCCTGCTGCTTTGGTGAGCAGTGTCAGTTCTCTTTCTTGACCAGACAGCACTGAGACACAGTGGGGATGAATGACAGCCTCTCACCTCAAATATACTTTTCACCAGCCTGGTGACTTATGAACATGTGTCCTCAATGTATCTTATGACCCATAGGTCTGTATTACAATATATAACATATTGAGAAAACCAACCGGCCATAAAGCATTTCTTACCTCCATTAGCGGTGCGTGTTTGCCAGTGTAGCTAAGATTGTGTCAGCACTTCCAGGATAAACTTCCAGATATTTCACGTTTTTTGATAGCTTCTCATTTTTTTAAAGCTGACTCTAAGTGGAGAAGTAATACCTACATTATCGTTTAACTGCATCTTAAAATTATTGATCCGGTTGATTTTCAAACATGGCAGTAAAGAACAAAACATTGCATTAACGTGCCATTTTTTTTCAAACTTCTTTGTACTGTTTGCTGTGTGGTTTTTTTATATATATATGGTCAATATACTTTCAATCAGGATTATGTATGCGTAGGTTAAAACACCACTCCATTTCTCTTGTTCCTGCTACCTGATGCTACCTGATGGTCAGTTGAATGTATGTTAAACAAAGGTACGTTGTCTTTCGGTATAAAGGATTTTTTCTAAGGAAATTTAATTTTCTTCTAAGTTTACTTCTACAAAAGTCATTTTACAGTGGACCTTATCTGTTTCTAATGCTTTTAAGAGATAATGACAGTAATACTATTCTTACCCTTTTATGAATAGGAAGTAGTCCACAGATAGAATAGGATGTGCTCCTTTAGATGAATGATAGTAATTTATTACTTAGTTACAAAAAAGTGAAAAACTATTTCAAGGAGTGAGTAGACAGAAATCAAGACATTTCTGATTAAGATATATATGCTGCTCCTAATTCATGTGAAAAGGCTTTTCTTAATTAGCATGCCACTTACACCTTTCTTTTGTTTATGAGACTACGTATCCTGTTTCTACTGCACGGAAAATAATTCTCTTTTGCGGCAGCAGTATGTTCATTAATCTTAACCACTTTTTACAGTTTGGTTGCTGATGTTGTGGTGTTCAACTCTGCTTTTAATATGGAATCGTTTCTTACATCCATTGGAAAATTTATGAAGCTGATTCCTGACCACAGACCTAAGGATCTGGAAAAAATAATCAGACCGAAGTGCCAAGTTCTTTATTTTCCAGTCAGGTTTCCTGATGTGAGCAGGTCAGTACATTTTCCACGTCATAAATTGCCTCCAGCCTGTCAAAACTCTCTATTTATGGTGACGTTCTAACTAATCAGCTAAAGCATCGTTAATGAAAGAGTTTGATAATATGCAAAATCCCCTAATTGATAAATGTATTTCAATAATCAGAGGCTATTCAGGCAGCGTCTGATTTGCCAAGCTTGTCCTTAGCGCGTGTCGTACAGACGTGTGTTATTCAGGATGAGTGATTTCCCCCTTGTTTTAGTGATTTCCCCCTTGTTTTAGTCTTGAAGGAGTTGGCTGCTTCTCAGCTCTGTATATATTTGTACAGGGGAGGTCAAGGAGGAGAAAGAAATGCTAGAGAACAGTAAAAGCGATAAGCCTGTAGTCAAGACGCTGTATTTCCCTCGGTGTGTTGCGGTGGGATTTTATTGCCTCCTCCCTCCCCTACCTCTTCTTTTATTGCTTTCCAGGTAGGCACAGAGCATCCCCGTCGCAGGGCGCAGACTTGCAGATGTTGGCATTAGCTGTGGCGGGAGTTGCTCTTCAGTCTTCCTCGGTTACTCTGAAGGACGTTTTTTATTACCCTCGTTTCAAAGCCCGTCTTGAAATTAGTGGTGGGTTATGTGGCTCAAAGGGAACATTCGCTAGATCCTTTTCACTTTTGATTAAACCTGGCACAATTGTTTTTCCTGTTATAAGGGACTCTCCTCCCACCGAACAGGAACTGTGCTTCAATGGGACCGGCACTAAATAGAGTATGATTCTGCAATTTGATTATACTCTTAAAACCAACATGATGCTGGGAACGCTTTTTTTGCTGAAATAAGGGTGGGAAGTACTGTAATGACTTTGCAGGAGTCCGGCTTTTGATCTGATAACAAGTTCTGGCCACACTGGAGATCTTTGTCCCTGCCCAGCTCGTACTTGCAGTTATTTCAAAGGCTAAATACACATATGCGTTAGTAGATCTTGTAAAGAAATAGTAAATATTCTTTTTTGTAGCTGGGGTAGAAGGTTTTCAGTATGGGAGCTGGGGTCGTGCACTCTATTGATGGTCGCGCTGCAAGGTTTTGCATTTCAGTATCTTGGAAAACTTTAAATTCTAATGCACTGATGGAGATTGTTTAGAAATCAATGTCTACAGTTAAGTCTTTAAACCTGTTTTTTTGGCAAGTGGGGTTAAAATCCTCCAGTGTTCCTTTGGGACTTGGCCGCCTGGATGGCAGTGGAGGGCAGTACCTATATATCTTTGAAGATCTACTATTACTTCTTAGAGAGATTTTTTTTTTTTCCCAAGAGCGAAGGAATGCCATGAATGCTCAGCATATTTGATATCAAGCCATTTTAAAAGGGTCTTGTGGTTTTGGCATACCTTAGGAAGTCATGTGGCCCAAATGTAGTTTTGGAGATGAAGTTGTGATAAACCCATCTCATATATTACATCAACTCTTTTGGACTTGTCAACCCTGGCAGATGGGGTCAAACGAGACCTGACAAATTGGTCTGAACTCATACAGATGGTGATCATTTGTCCAGAGCAGAAGGTGATTAGGTGGGTAAAATCATTAGACCACTACCCAAACTGGTGAAGTAGAAAGATGTCACATCTTGCTGTGTGCTTTTCTTAATGTCCCGCTCCTCTATTAATCTCATCCCACAGAACAGGACATGTTTCATGCTTTTGTCGTGGCTCCTGCACTTGAAATTATGTCGCCAAGCTATTTTCAGCAGTGATGGACCAAATCACATGATGGTGTTCCTCAACAACCAGGTGACTGTAAAACTTTCCCAGCAGAGCAATTGGAAACACAGATTAGCATTGCCTCAATTATTTCTGATATGGATTTTACCCAGCGACTAACTCTAGGTGTAAGATCTGTGTTTTCTTACACAAAGCCCCCTATCACAAGAAAAAAAGTCAGAAGAAAGTACTGCTTCTGTGTAACTCTAAGGTTCTTGGGGTTTTGACCTTCAGCTGCAGCCAATATTTACTATTTCTTTACAAGATCATTTTTTACCTAATGTTGCGTGCACCTGTGGCAATCAAATGCTGTTTTTTTAATTTAGATTGTGCTCGTATAGTGACTGAATGGAGATTGAGGAGAAAAAGGTTAAGAAAAATTGCGGCCAAGCTAGAATTTATAAAGCAAGCTCTTAGCCCAGAGTGTTTTTCAAGTTATTTTCAAATGGTAATTTGCTTTATCCAAACCAAACTCATACAGTGTAAGTAAGTGATTATTTGCATGACTGACAATCATTTCAGTGCCTGCAGTCTTTTTAAAATGCATAATTTTGTGGAGATGTTGGGAAAATATTTAAAAATTCTGAAGGCAAAATAACCCGGGTGGTTTGGTTGTGTGTGTGGTTTTTTATTTCTTTTTTCTTTGACCTCTTTTACTTCGCGTGTGAATGTCTCAGGGTGTGTTTGTGTCTGAAACATAATCTTTGTTTGGATTTGGGAGAGAGGTGATCTAAGAAATCATTCTCGTGCATGTGATGGTGATCTTTTAAAGATTATTTTAGATTAATACTGCAATTGTAGGGCAAAATAAAATACATCTGACCCCTTGATCAAAACCAGTGTAATAAAGGAGCATGTCACGTGAGTTAATTCTGTAGCATATCTACCTTTTAATGTAATTACTGTAGGTGGTGGGTGCACAAACTAGCACAAGCAGAATAGTAAATGATCACTTAAAAGTGAAGGTAGGAAATACTTGTGAATACTGTGAGGTACCATTGTACATGTCTGTAATGTGTATTTAAATATTTCAGATGGGCATCCCATCACTGCTTTTCTTCTTCCGAGAGGAAGTTATCAATGCTTTTTTATAAAGATTTGTCTCTTTAATAATTATTTGTCATGAGGGCATGTGCGGGTGTTCCCAGCGCAAACCACCAGACTGTGGTCCTTATCTGACAATGAGAAGAGATGAAAGGATTTGGGGATTTAGCAGAATAAGAAATTTGCTGACCTAATCCTCCTGTTTTCTGGTTCTGACAATGACTAGCTTCTATGTCGCACCCTGTGGTGCCACAGCTACTCCGTGTATGCTCACCCTCTTACCATTTCTGACTTGGAGTTCTCCTCTTCGTACATTCGGATGAAGTATATCATGTACAAATACTTGTCCGAGTACTTCTAAGCTAGAGACAAAAACCCTCCTGGTTAAGTCTGTCGCTCCGTACTGCATAGGTATTGCAAGGGAGGGAGGCTGGTAGCTGATCTGATGTGCCATATGTGCTGTGTATCAGACTGGGGTTTTATAACACAGTGAATTAAATACATCGTAATTCCCACTTATATTGTCATTGGCTTAATTTCAGTATATTTTCTTTTGTAATGTAAATAAAATCCTAAATGTTACCATCTTTTTTTTTTTTTTTTTTTTTCTATACAATCAATACAGTCTGATATAAACTGTTTCCGCTTTTGTAGTGGGAAACTATTGTCCAGGAAGACTGTCCCCTTTCTACTGGTGTTCTCTTTGGTACTTGTATCTCCGTATGCCAGCAGACCCTGCTGGAACACCTCTGCAAGGTCTCTTTGTTAATATTTTGTAGGAATTCTCTTGGCCCATCTGCATCCCTGCTGTCTGTGGCAGTCGGCAAAGCGGGGTCAGATTAAGTACTCCTTGGAATTCATTTCCATGAAAATTGTAATATAGATTTCGGTGATTATTACTATTCCTCTGATTGCAGTATGTCTTTATTATTATCACAATGTGGTGGGAAAGGAAGATGTTTTTGTAAGCAAGAACAAAGTAGTGTTCCTAAGAGCTCCAAATGCACATTGGACTAAGGTGGAATAATATAAAAGAAACATGAGAGGATGAGGATTACAGCAGAAAATAAAAATAGCTTCTTTTAAGTGGAACTTGTTAGTGAGTGTCTTGTACTATCTGCATTACACATTTTGAAGTAGAATTAAAGATTTTTAGACTGTTGTTTCTTCATTTGCTTTTATAACTTAGTACAGTTACCAGGACATTTTCAACCATTTGATTTTTGTATTTTTTTAGTTATAGTGTGAGAGAGGCAGAATTTGCTAATTTAGGGAGTACTTTAGGGACAGTCAGGGGAGTTCCTGACTGAAAGCAAAAGTTTTTAAAAGATGCTGACAATATCTCTTGTATAGAAATGTGACTGTCATGTGTGGAGGAGCCTGTTTTGGGGAAATAATAATAATAATAATAATAAAAAAGTAATTGCATCACTTGGACCAGGCTTGCAGAGCTGAACTGCAGACCTCTGTTTAGAGAACTAAGAGGCTCCCCCTTCCTCTGTAATCCTAACGCTATAAAATAGCTTTGCTGTGCTGGAAAAATACAGATGTCAACAAGCAAAGACTTGAATCCACAAGAGCCCAAAGCTATAGATGGGCACAGGGGACGCGTCTGCGTTGCACAGAGCGGCACTCAGCAGCGGTACCCAAGTGAGCTCTAGTGAACTGTCTTACATATGGGAAGCATATACCTTAGAAGAGCAGTTTTTGGCTAATTAGCCTTCCAGTGAAGTAGCATACATTAGCTTAGGTGGAGTACTATGCTAATGAGAGTGATTCTGGCACTGAGGCTAGCTGCTGCCTTTGGTGGTGGCTCAGGCATCTCTGTGGTGCACCGTGCTCTCTCTGGTAGGCATCGCCTCCCTGCCACCACGGTTTATGGGTAGTTAGCATAATTAGAAAATGCCAATGGACTGCTCCGACCTTGGGGCTTGCTGCTGAAGAACTGGGTGATGGAAATTACTCCCCTGGATGTCTTTCGTCCTCACCTGCCGCAAGCAGGTTTTGAGGGTTGGTGTTGGCACGCAAAGAGTTGTGCAACAAGCATGAGGGATGCCCTCAAGATCTGGGACACAGCCCCTGTTGGGAGGAAAGTGCAGTACAGGCTGAAAAGGGACATAAAATAGTCTGTCAGTTCTGGAGTCTTTGGCAGCGGGTCGGTTTCCTTCTGCATCTCTGGGATGAGCGCTGACAGCAGGCATCTGCACCTATGGCAAGGGCTTGGGTGGCTGAATGAAGGGTGCCTCAAGCATCCGTGTTTAGTGGTGCTATCTTACATGGTGCTTCTTCCACGTGTACATCGTGAGCCCTTGGGGAGGTTGGGCAGCAATGCTGGGGTTTCCGTTCTCGCTGTGGATCATAGAGGAGTAGCTGTTGCCCCAGCCTGGTGTTGGAGGCAGAACGTGCCAGTTTTATCCCCAAAATATTTATCCCCAGAACTCTCCAGCAGCAGCAGACTGAGAGTGCCCTCCTGGAGGAGGGCCTGGCTCAACAGTCTGCTGGGATGTATTCATTTTGCAAAACTTTCTAAAAAGTAATTTCTTTTTATCTATTCAGGGACAAAAATAGTTTTCCTGACTGTCTTTTATCTGTCGTAGAGGTATTCCACTAAATGCTGTCATAATAACCATTTAGTCTCACAATTGCTCACAAGGATACTTAAGCAGAATTCTCTGTGCAACCTAGTCTTTTATTAAGTTGGGTACTGCTCATGTTGCATACAACACATTCCCATAAAACTTGCATTTTGTATTTACAGAGAAATTTCTCTGGAGAGTTAAGGTCTTGTAAAACATTCTTGTTCTACAACGTGAACGAATTATTATACTCTGGGGCATTAAAAGTGAAGTGTACTGAAGAAAAGAATTTTTTCATTAAAATGCAGTTTATATTGATAAAACAGATTACTAGCATTTGATGAAATGTGAAACTTGGATCTACCCTATCGCTAAATCGCCAGTAGGTTTATTTTGGCAATAAGAATAGTATGTAATGTATATCAGGACCAATCATACAGTACCTGTTAGTTTTGTATTAGATTAAATTGTCTTTCACTAAAGTACTTGAAAAAAAACCCTACTATATCTGTATCTTGAAGTAGCAGAATGTGGTAACCAAGAATATTAGAAAATAAAAGCTGTCGTGTTATCAGTTTTGGCACAGTCATTTATCAATCAGTATTTTAAACATTGACAAGTGGTAATTTAATAGGGAATGACCCTGTTGGCAGGAAGTTCTAATGACAGATGATGCAAACTCATTTATCACTATGGGGCTGTGCTGGCTTCTTACCTTTCTCAGTATCACAGCTCATATTTTCCAAGTCTGGGATGTGAGAAGCCACAAAGGGCAAAACCTGTGGCACCGAGCCTGTAACCACTCCCATCTAATCTGATTAACCCCTTAGCTGCAAATTTCTCTGCAGTATAGCTGCTAAGATCTAAAAGTTCTCATACCGATTTAAATGCCGTTGGATTTTTCAGTAGGATTTGCTGTAATACTTGTAAGCACTCAGCCATCGTCAGGTTTTTGGAGATGTTCAAGTCGTGTCACTTGGAATGAAAAGTTGAGACACACTAGTGCTTGGCTTTCAAAAACAAACTGCGTTCTAATAATTAATAGCACATTTCATTAGCAGGCATTAAAAATATTACATGCGGTGCCCTATACAATGGGCAGCCGCTATTATTATTATTATCTTTACTACGCGAGAAGGAAATTGATGCATTCAGAGGTTTAATTGATTCGTGCATATTCATGTGGGAAGTCGGTGGTAGAGTCATGACTGGACTGGATTATTATGCACTTCCATGCATAATAATTTCTCTGCAACTTGTAAAGAGCGTTGACTACCTTACTGTAATAAGCGTGGGCATTTGAAGTTGAGGGATGTCATGGGAAAGGAGAGGAAAATGACACCTTCATCAGTAACTGGTATGGATGGAGCTTTTAATTCTTTTGGGATTGGTCCATCTATAATACGGTAATTCTGCTGTACTTACTCAGAATAAGAATAATAATATATTTTTACTTTGTAATTCCCACAGTTGCTGAAGTTTTCATTGATTTGGTACGATTTGGTTTCCTTTTTTTTAAAGCATAATAAATGCCCTGCTTTGGGCTTCCTCTTCCTTACCTCAGCTTTCCATCTGTTCTTTCTCTTTCCCTTTCACAACAGAGTCTTCCTCCTCAAGGCTGGGATCGGGTTAAATATCATCCCTGTATGGGACACGATATTTTCTGCATTCCCATCAAATTGTAGTAAGAATCAGTAAAGTTTAAATTGAATTGGTTAAAATTGTCATGGCAGACTTTAAAGTAAAGCTGGTTTTCTTCTGTTCAAAATGGAAAAAGGCTGTTGATTGATGGCAGGGTCCTGCAAAGTGCTAAATACCCTCATTTTCCCTGCAGGCGCCGGGAGCTGAGGGCACTGGGTGTGAGTTTGTTAACCCGGGTGGGAAGGGGTGGCACACACAGGTAAAGGCTGGGGGGTAGCAAGTGATGTGGCTGTGTCCAGTTCAGTTCCAGTCCACATGAGGGTACCAGGCTTAAATCTTTTGCTTGTGTGAAAGATGGTTTTTATAGACAAGGCTGTCCCTGCTGAATTTTGCATTTCAAAATACTGCCCTTCAACGTTTGAACAATTCCATAGTTTTTATTATGAAATTCATGAATATTGCATAGAAGTGGAGGTGGGTTTTCTTGTGTTTTTCTTTAAAGCGATTTCATGCTTACAGGATTGTAACAGAGAGGGAAGCAGTCGTGTTGGGCATATTACTTCTTAGTTGCTACATGAGGCAGTGACAGAACCTTATTGCTTAAGTATTCCGGATATTTGTTCTTGGAATGGAATGGAATGGAAAAGAAAATAGGTGATATGCTAAAATTTGCAGAAAAGATAAGGACTAGGAAGGGATATCTCAGTTTTTAGAGATTATTCACCGAGAATACAAAACGTTTTCAGAAAGTATTTTTAGGAGAGTGAAGGGATCTGTTACCGGTCATAGGGGAATGGCACTACCTTTAGAAAAAGCATGCTTCATCTGGAATGCAGCATTAGTTTGGGGGGCAAAACCCCTAAACAACCAAAGCCTCCCAAAACAAGAGCGGTGGAATCGGTAGCCTTGCAAATTGTTATTAAATGTGAAACTCAAATTTTAAGTGGGTTGGATCTGCTTCAGGCACAGTTGTCTGCTGGATTGCACACAACCAATTCAAGTTCAAGTTAGAGGTACTGTTAGATGGCAGCGTCAGCAGAGAAGACACAAAGATATTCTATAGGAATTTCAGAGAATAAAGAATAAGAGAACAAAATTATGTGACGGAATACCTAAAAGTGCAATTTTAAGTTTGAAGAGGAAGCTTGAAATATAGCTCCCCAGTCCTATGGAGATGACCTTTATGTAATGTCTAAGAACAACTTAATACAGATGTTTTATTCATATGTAACCAAATGGGATGAAGTTAATTGATTTTTAATTTTGCCAAATCACAGATAATTTCTTTGTTGTGCAAGGAGTGGTTTAATCTGTTTAGGTTTCTCTTTTTTTTTCCCATGCATTTGCAGATATTTAATATTTTATATTTTGGACATTCCCCCTGCTCGGTTGTGACTCCCAGATGAAATAATCCTCCTCTTCTTCCCTTTAAATAATTCAAATAGCATACATTTAGAAATATGAAAATCCCAACGTAAACGTACCAGAAGTACTTTTAAGGTAGGAGGCTGTTCAGCTTTACTGTGGGAAAGATGCATGTCTAAATAGTAATGAGGGTTCATCAGTTTGGGCCTTACGAGCAGCAAGAAGTAGGGATGCTTGTTGAAGGACTATGGGAGATCCAAGTCTAGTAGCGCTTTCCCAGCTTTTTTTCCTCAATATGTATGAGAAAAGATCTTTGAATTGTACTGCTTTTTTGTGATGGGGCGGTTTGTGTGCTGAGAAATGGGTGTTTGCTGGAGAGGGGGTTTGGGTATTGTATAACAAGACATAAATATGTTCAGTCTGCTTTTTAAGCAATCTTATTAGGCACTAACGATAGCCAAGAAGAATGAATTAGATATTAAGTTGAATCAGCCAACCTGTGATTAATTTTAGAGTGGATTCCTCATAAAAATGTGCCAGTTTCCTATAAGCTGGCTCCTAAGTAGCTCTTGGGTCAGGCTTGCAGAAAACCCCAGGCTTTGTCCCTGCCATATGTGTTTCCAGCCCCCCTTATAACCTTGGGACTCACCAGCAGACCACATTATCCTTATTTTTGTTAATGCTCAACGAGCCATGGGACTAACAGTGTGTAGTATCTCGCCATCATGCCAGAGCCCTCATCTTTCTAATTCTTCTCCCTTGTCAGCCCTTTTTGCCTAGAAACCAGACCACAGGTGTGGTAGTGCTGGTTCTGCACCGGTTGAAGAGACTCTGATTTAATTTCTCCAGGATGGATTTGATTTTAGGTGTCTTCCCCCTCTCTGTGCCAGAAATACTCACCACGGATGCTCTGCAACAGGGTTACGTGTCTTCATTTCTATGACTTTGCCTCTCAGAAAAAAACCCTAAAGCTATTCACATCAGTGTTCTCCTTTAAACCCTCTAAGCATTTTACATCTCCAGCTGATGGTTCTCATATGTGTTGGATAGGGAAGCAAGCAGATCTTCCTTCCCTTGGTCACTTTTGTGTGCTAAATGGTGGGCCAGTCTATATGGCTATGCAGGTAAATACAGAATGTAAAGAACACACAGACATTTAGTCAGCTTGCTCCTGGAGATGCACCAAGCAACAGTATAGCTGCTTGTACCAAATTAAAAAAAAAAAGCTTACGTGATTCTCATACACAATAGAAAAGATGTTTTTTTTAAATATACAGATTGGTGTGTCTATATAAAGCACTGAAAAATTGTATGTTGTTCTGTCACCCATGTTCAAAAAAGATTAATTTAAACTGTGAAACAGGTATAGAGAATTGCTGCTAGGATGATTAGGAGAATCTGTATTATGAGAGCAGATTAAAAGAGTATGGTTCACTTGTCCTAGCAAAATAAAGGTTGAGAAGGGGATATATGTTAATCTTTATAAATACAGTCAGAGGATAAATGCCATGAAAGAGGAGGAATTATTTAAGTTCCAGGATAATCCTTACAACATCCACTAGGTATAAATTGGTCATTATTAAATGACTCAGACTGGAAATGGAAAAAAAAAAAAAAAAGTGTGTGTGTGTGTAGGACAGTTGTTTGTTTTGGGCTTTTTTGTTTTTCCTGAGAAGTGTTTAGTTTTGAAATGACTGTGGAAACGCTATTGGAATGTAATCGGAATTTGATAAATTCAGAGGATGGTTAGCTAAACAAGGTAGGAGTAGTGCCAGGCAGTTGCAGATGTTTGCTATTATGATATCCCCAAAATCAAGGTGAAAAGAGACGGACTATGAGATGGTCACGTACTGCCTTCAGTCTTGAGACCTGAACTGGCCTGTGAAGGAGATCATGTATTTCCAGCGTCTTTTAGACACAACAGATCACCCCTCTGTTCTGTGTACTGTGCACAGCATTTATCTTCTATTGCATTAATCAGGTGTTTCATAAATGAGCAGTGTCCTGCAAGGTATCTCTTGCTCCTATGTTCAACCACTGCATTTGGGATCAGGATGAATTTTTATTACCCAGATTCGTAATGACTGTGGTGGGGAAGGAAAAAAAAAAAGTTTTTGTCTGTCTATATGTACTGAGTTCATCTGGGCATTTTAGTGCTTTCAAGGAGATGCATGTTGTGGCCGGTGCGTTTGGTCCCTCCTCTCCTCTTCCTTTGGCACCCTGGGGGTTTTGAGGCATCTATGTTCGACTTTATTGTTTTGTGGTAGCCTGAGCATCCCTCGGAAGACAAGACAAACTGAAGTGGTACCAAGGGCTGCCAACCACAGTGCTTGGCGAAAGCATTAGGTGGGATGTGCTTCAGCAAGAACTGTCTTCCTGGAAAATTTGAGTATCGTGGCGTTGTAAGCATTCTTCTTGATTTTTGCCTCAGTTTACTTTTGCTCACTGAAGCATTTGGATAAAATTCCTCTGCTGAGCTCATTGGAGTCAGAATGAGTTTATTTGACCTGTCTTATTTTGATGAGTCTCTATGGCTCTTTCCTTCTCATCCTTGTGTAGCGTAGTTTAATGCTACAAGTGCCTCGATCTGTGCTAGAAGCAAATGAAGCACAGACAGAACTTTTTATGCAGTAATTCCTTTCAGTGAAATTTTATCTGTCCCTCCTCAAGCTTCATTGCATGTCTTTTGGTTTCGGAGTTCATTTATGTTATCTGCCATCTGATTTTGAATTACCAATCTTGAATTATGTGACTATATATGGAAAAGAGAGGGTTTGACCCTTTTTGGGTGCCTGAACTCGTCTGCCTTTTGTTGCCATTAAAAGGAGGGGATTATCTGTTAGGATTCCTGGTACCCTAGTCATCAAAAAAAAAAAAATTAAAAAAGGCGATAGCAGGTAAAAAATTCTCATGGGGTTTTTGGGTTTTTTTTTCCTAATGAAATCTTGTATGATATCCATAAAGATCCATAAAGTGTCTCAGTTTTTATGACATTAAACCAGTGTACCTTTGGTTCTGCAAGCAGCTGGGCTCTTTTTGGAGTTACTCAGTGCTGAACTTGTTGGCTCATCTATATGTTAGTGACTTACTATTCTGCAAGCGTCACTTCATTTGGGCTAGCAATAAGTCCTGTTCAGTCATTGTGCTGCAGAGGAATGTTCAAAGCTGCAGTGTGCATTGGAGTCTGTTTGTTTGCAGCAGATGATTTGCCTAAGCTTTGATGCGCAGTCACTTTCTGACATTTGTGTATTTCAGCAGTGAACAATGTAAACTCATTTTCTGAGCACTTTGATTACTTGCACATAGCAGTGCCCATGGCATGTGACAGAGAAGAGCACTCTATCCACTAATCAGATAGATATGCTTCAAGCGTATTTACACAAAATAATGAAAACAGCTGTTAGATACCTTTAAACTTGAGTGTGTTTTGTTATTAATCTACTAGCCCGTACACATGACACTATAATTCTTCGCTCACTCAAGTTGCCTTTAATGACACAGTAATAAAACGGAGAGGGATGAAAGTAATGGAATTGTAGAATGTAATGCCTCAATTGTTCTACAGTGTCTTCCTTTTTGCCAAAATAAACCACAATTAGGTCCATATGGTGTTTTGAAGTTTTCAAGCAATGACCCTAATAAAAAGTAATGAATTTCTGACAAAAGAAAGCATGGTGCTCTTTTAAGCAGATATCTTTGCTATTGATCTAGTTATGATTGCAGACTGATATGCTAATAGAAGAAGAAAGGTTCAACGTGCCTGGTACAAGCACTTTCATTTGTGGTTTATTTTATTCTTATGAAATTCAGATTGAAAAGGTAGAAACATGTTGTAATCCATCAGTTATGACTCCCTTTTAAAAGACCTACTATAAAGAAAACAAATGGATTTTTCTTGAGAAAAACGGAGTTTGGAAAGCATTTAACTTGAAATTTCAAAAGCAAATGTTAACTAGGAGGATGCCTCGCAGTGATGGAGAGGCTTTGTTTGGATATGTGAAATTTGACTTGAGCATTTTATTGTCTTCAGAGGTCCAAGCTCTGTTACTTTTCTCTGTTTTAACCTTTTCATGGGGGAATTGGACTGATCCTCCTTTTCATGTAGAAAAATCAAACCATCCATGGAGCAGTTGTTAGGTAAGTACAGATACTCAAATGCAATGACTAGGGAGGACATGCAGCTCATCCTCCTATATGGTACATATGGGCAACCATTAAAAAAGTATGGTGTGTCAGTATTATTCAGACGCAGTAATAATGATGCCTGAAGTATGGGTAATCTAGTCTTAATAAAGAGAGGAGATGGCAGGTTCTGGAAACAGATACCAGGGGAAGGAGAAAATAAATGGCTGATTCGACGAACCTTCTCCATTAGTGGTTGTTGAATGAATGTTCATTCCACATATGCGCAGTCCTAAATGACTGAATTGAAAAGCATCTGCTGGATAATGTATATTATTGGCATTATTTTACTCCAAGTCGAGTTGTTAATGTTGAGTGAAGCCTACGGCCTTGCAAAATGAAACAATTTGGAGCATCCTTTCAAAATAATCTACCTTGTCTACCTTGGGTCGCTGCTATAAACTGTCTCTGAGCGACTCCTTCACTGGTTAACTCTAGGAGTCTGTTTATTTAACAGACTAATTTCTCTGTCGCCTGTTCTCTACATATTTAGCTGCCTTTCAGACTTCCCACTCTAGTCTCTGCTTGCTGCACCTTTGGAAAATAACTCATTTTGGCCTCAGTAACCCTTACCATTTTTCATTTATGTTTGCTACATTCTGCATTGGTAATTTCTCCATCTCCTTATGTATCACATCCTTCCGTGTGGTTACTTTATTTGTCTTAATAGGAAAGAGTCTTGTTCATGGGTAGAACTTTATCCTTGACAATGTATCTTATTTTTATAAGCAAGGTAAATGAATTGCTACTTATTCCAGCACTTTTCTTCCTTCTGAAAATAGATACTTTTTTCTAATTCCTCACCTTCTTGTACCGGATGCCTCAATGAGATGTGCATGATTAATTTGTTTTATTGCAGTCGTGCTTAATAGCAATTGACTGGTGCTTAGGAGCTAGGGCTTGCTTTCTGGAGGAGGGCGTGGGCTGCAGGGGGAACTAATCTCACTTCAGATTATAAGATTTAGAATTTTTTCTGTTATATGGAATTCTAGTAAAAATAATAACATAAAAGTGAGAATTCCCACCTTACTTCCTGTAATTAAAATATGTTTAAATTGATTTTTCTTGCCTCAGTATTCAGTGTCAAAAGATCGAAGAAATAGTCTTATGCTGTGAAATAGAGCGTCAAATTTTAGACTGTTTTAAATTATATTAAAAAATTCCATTGAGCATAGGTAGCCTAGGAGGTGAATGTGTTTAAAATATGCTAGTTTCTATAGGCAGTCGTAGGTGAGAAGCGTTGGGCTTTTCACCCTAACTGAGCAGGTTCTCCCAAGAAGCTGGATAGAAATGACCCTGCTTGGTGTGGCTCCTCGTGCACCGCTCATGCTTTGGTGCTTGCGTTACACTTCTCTCCTATGACATAAACAATAATAAATACGTTTAAATATTTTTAATACTGAAGAAGGGTCTTAAAGCTCAGCAAATGCGTGGGAGCCTTTAAATGTTTAACTAAGTCTTTTAGCTCCTGCTTTCATTCATTAAAATATAAGGATCTAATTCTACAAGGCTGTACTCCCTTGACAAGTCTTAATACTATCAAGAGTCTTTAGAAACTCTGGCTTATTTTTTATACAACTTGGTTGAAATTATTTGAGATTTATAGATACTTTGAAGTTCTTAGTATACCTGCAAATGCTTTTACAGGCTTAGCTTTGTACCTTTTGAAATCTGAAGTTTTAACCATTTGTGGTGTTCCAGATTTTGGTCGTTAGTCTGGAAAAAACAATTGCTCTGGCCACTGCTGAAAGTACCCCAAATCTTTGAATTCTCATACTACTAGTACTTTCATTTGTATAGCGCTAACACCTGGTACATCCTGTGACTTACGCCTGAAAATTCTGCAGTCAGTATTAAGAAGCATTAGCACCCCAAAAAGGGTTTCTGATGTTTAATATAACTGTGCTTAAGTAAGTATGGACAGTTCTGTAGTTGACTAACTACATTCATGTAGACTTGCTCAGTCTGCATGTGTGTTTGCAAGACTAGCTCCTTAATGAACAGTAATTATTATTACAGAGCTCTCACTAGCAGGCCAAATTATTGCATTATAGATGTCATGTAAAATCAGGTCTTGACAAAAGACACACAATTTTCAATCCTGCATGCAAAACCTAAAAGTTTTTTATTTTTTCATCTGCTGATGTATGCACATATTTTTAGAGACGTACCGAGGCTTTCATTTGATTTCCTCTTTTTTTTTTTTTTTCTTAAATACATTCAAGCTCCTTTAAGAACAATGTCCGTTTCCCGTGTAATGATCAGAGATGGTGATTTTTAGCAGTAGATTGAGGGGACAAGTTTAAGAAACCATTTCTTGTACTGTGTTTCAGCAACACAAGCTAGTTGTAGAGGTTGTGTTCAAAATAGCGGGAACTAGTACGGCAGCATTTTAGTAAATTGGGATATAAACAAACATCTGTTGCAGGAATGTAGAAATGACATCATAAAGAATGTATGCAAAAACTTAATTGAAAAAGAATGATGCAGAATTGCAGCATGACTTTAAGTCTGAATTGATTTTTTGCCTTCAGAGTGAAAGTGGGATTTTTGTGCAACATTCCAATACTATAAAGTATTTAAAATGTAATGTCCTATTAATGTACCTAAAATGTAGACTCTGGGTCACCCAATAAGAATAGTAGTTACAGTAATACAGTATATGTAATATGCAATTATCTTGACAATAGTTTTATTTTTTCAACAATTTTGTCATAAAAGAGCAGTAAGATACAATGAATTTGATTCATTTTGTGTGTGTGAATCATTTAATAGGCCATTACATCTACTATATTAGACTCCATTCTCCTTTCAGAGCTTTTCATTATAAGGCTGTCTTTAATGGAAAGAAGTTTAACCTTCCCTCCCAGATAGATTGAACCCCATAACAGTGTAAACATTCTCATTATAAAATAAAATCCCTTCCCCAAGGGCAGCACTATAATTATGTTGCAGAGTGTTGTACAAATGTTTCTCTTAAAAAATGTTGTCTCATTCTTGTCCTCAAGTTTTTATCATTTTCATTTATGAAGAGAATCAATAATACTTTAAAATTGTAATTTAATAAATAAATATGATCAGATTATTTTTTAATTTTTTGAAGTTATTTTAATCAAGTTTGAGAAGAAGTCATCAGTAAAATTGCTGTTGATTTATAAATAGGATAATTAGAGGCTTTCCTCCTAAGTACTGTTCACTGGCATTGTGGCTGTTTTTATTGCCTAGTCAAACCTCTTCATTCAATTTTAAAATTGCCTTTTGAATGAACTGCGCTATGAGCTTGCCAAATAGTGTCACCATTAATACCTTACCTCCTCTGTTTCATTGTCCACTCTCTAAATGCACAATAAATTGTTTGATAAGGAGGTCAATGAGGTTGTACTAGTTTTTAAGTGAATTATGGCCAAATGTTTCAGATTAAGTCACACTCTTAGCCTAGCGCGGGGCTTTAAAGGTGGTGATACAGTATGTGGTAGATCATTTGGTATGGTCGCTCCAGGACGAGACGCAAATCAAGAGCAGCAGGTTCTCCATCGATCCTCATGTAGAGAATAGATGGAGGAAGGGCACCGTATTAATCCAGGTGGCAGTTCTGCCACGTTAAGAAAGCTCTCGGTAGCAGGTAGGCACCATGTGCTCCACGGCAACGGGTTAGGACGAAGACATTGGCAGGCAGGAGAGGGTTTCAGAGCTTTGGCTATTGGAAAGCTGCAGTAAGATTTCTGAAAGGTCCTAAAGCTTCTCCGACCAGCGTGCTGGCTGATGTATCTCATGAGGTATTTGGTGGGAATTGGGTTTTTCTGGATGTATAACTAATTTGGGAGAGCCATGCGGGGTGGGTGTCACCCGTCCATCGGATGGCTGTGCCGCTGCATCACCTTCACCCAACCTCCTGTGCCTGGAGGGCACCCGTGGCTTCCAGCCAGGCGCGTCTTCCCCCCGCGTTGCGCGCGAGCGGTTTTGAAATAGAAATGTAAAAGGCGAAAGTAAGAAACTTTGTGCTTGTTGAGTCTAAAAGAAAGTCTGTTTGTGTGTGTCTCTCCCTTTGTAACAGAAGGAATGTTTCTTATGTTTCTGTCTTCAGACAGTTGGCACACATTTCATCTCAGCAGCTGCTTTCTCTTAAAGTGCAGTAGAGTGTAGGACTGTAGTGACACTAGCATTAATACTTCACATTCTGCTATCATATGCTGTCACTGTGAAATATGGATCTAGGTTACATGTGTTTGCAGACTTTGTACTGCTGAATTATGAAAGCTGACTCCGTTGGAGGATTGTGTTGTATTCAGAGACTGTGAACTGAACAATAAATGAATGCAGGCAGAGACTTGCAGTCATAAGCAGTATCCTCCTTCTTGGCCTAATTGAGACAATAGCTGTAAAACGTGGAATTGCCAAATAAAACTCCATTGTTGATTTAGGTAAATGTATTTAGCAGACATCTAAATATGTCTCTTGTAGGCACCTTTCAGTTGTTATTGTCAATGTCGTTTAAATATTAGTTGAAAATCCCGTTCTTCTGAATGGTCTGAATTACTGCAGATGAATAAAATTTGTTACAAAGAGTAAAAGTACTGCTGCTGTGTGACAGAATAAATTATCGGGAAGAATTAGTTATTTTGTTGTCAGGAATTAGTGTGTACCCATAGATATAACTCTGCAATTTTTTTAGTGTGTCTGGATGGCTGTAAGAGGGGTGAGGAGCTGCACTTCCCTTATTTCTAAAGGTGTAAAATTAATAAATATATATAATATATATTCATTATATGTGTGTCTGTATAGCTACACACACGATATATATTATATATATATAAAAATAAATAAACTTAATGCAGTTGTAAATGTCAGCTGAGATGTGAAGTGTCAGAGGGTTTGTGCTGTAACGCATGGTACCCATGCATTGCACGTGGGTGCATAGTGGGTCTGGTCCTGGCCCTGCTGAAGTCACCTGGGGCTGTCTCAGCACATCATGCAGGAACTGTGGCAGTGGAGAAACTCAAGGGTAAGGAAAGCTGCTGGAAAGGAATATTTGGAAATGTTTTGAAATGAATGCTCAGCGTAAGGAGATAGTGGGGTACGTGCAAGCAGACCTTAATACAGGCTTGCATATGCAATTTTGCCCTGAAAATGCTCATCAGTGTATTTGTTAGTGTCAGACATGCGTGGTGCCTGAAATTCCGCTAGTAAATGATTTTATTTTTAAAAACAGCAGTCTTTAGGTATCTGTAATTCCAGTCGTTGCTGTGACTATACACTGGCAGTTAATCTTGAACCTGATGTCTGTGTGCGGCCTGTGTGTGAGGATGGGGGTGCGAGCCTAGGTGCAGAAAGCTGGCGTCCAAAGTAATGCTCTCCATTCATTTTCATTTTTTAACCTTTGTATATCAACGTGTATGAAAGGACAGAGTGAATAAAGCATACGCATTTCAGTAGCATCATGTTGCTGATAAATAGCCTTTAAACCACACCTCTTTAGGAGCATCCAGGTGGCAGAAAGCTGTAATCGGCGTCCTTACCATGAGCAGTGTAATGCTCAGAACAATGTTGGAATTGCTATGGACAGTGTGAAAGAAATGTGTGGTCTCACTGAACTTCTCTATGTATTTTAGTGCTTTGCATGCATGGGGGTCATATCATATACATACGGAACGTAATGGGAAGTGGTTGCTGTCATGGCTCTTCCCATGTTGATTTTCGTGTTTCTTTTGTATTGGATACTGAAGTGGGAAGGTGGGGTTGAGCACTGCTGTTCCTGTGCACCAGGGCTTCCCATAACAACCTTTCCTACTGCCATCTCATTCCCTGGCTGCTTCTAAATTGCATCCCAGGTTCATGTGAAGTTTAAATGTGCTCGTCAAGAATAGCCCTAGTCTGGAAACTGCGCGCTTCTACTTCTGTACTCTTAACACTGTGTTGTTCAGTTGATTGTAAAGAGGTGAAATACATAAACAATTACAACAATAGAATTTAACCTGTTAATGAATCATACTGGAGGCAATATCTACGTGCTCTGTCAGAGCCCCAGCTATGTGCATAATAAATCAACATGGTGCTTTTTAGGTGCCCGCTCATTTTCTGTGCAGCAAGCAGCTGTCTCATCAGTCTTCTCTTCTTTGCCTGTCTTCTCATAGCCATCGAGTGGTTTTTTATTCTGGGGCACAATATGTAGAAAATTTGCCATAGTGAGGGGTTTGGTTTTTTTAATATAGGGGAAATGAAATGCTTACGCATTTCAAATTTTCAGTCATCTACATCTACTTTTCTGTCAAGGTGAATATTCTTGATCTTGACACATCCGTGGCCTTTTCTCATCCAAAAGAATGAAGTGTTGACGTTCTCATAAACAAGACCCTTTTGTAGTTCTTTGCTTTTATTCATCTTTGTTAAAATATTCTTGTATTTTTCAAAATATTTCAGTGGCGTGTGGTAGTAGAAACACCAGTAGAAGTATGATGAACAGTATAGTTTTTCTGAAGTTTTTGGAGTGTTTTTAAATGCATAGAAAGTTACACACATCTACTATTAAATGCATAGAAAATTCATCTGGGATGGAGTGTTGCACTGGTGAGAAGCTAGAGCTGATGAACTAACCCCATCTCTGATTGATGTGGTCTAATAGTTAAAGTGCACGGTTTTTAGAATACTAATCATAGCGGCATTTACCAACAAAACAAATTTGTCACTTTTTTGGGGGCCATTTACAACAAAGCTAGTACAGCTTGTCAGCGTGCGAGAAAAAAACCTTTACGCCTAAGTTACATGATTTATCAGAGCTTTTCAATGGATAGCAGTTCCTTTTGTTTTAATACACTTCAGCTCTGTAATTCTGTGCATTTTATGGTATTAATTGGAGAAACCATAAAAGCACTGTGACAACCTGCAACATTTTTCTTGCATCTACCTATTGCTTTGCTGTTTATGTTGTAACCTCTGCATTTAGTCACCAGCCTTGTAGTGGGACAGCACTGAAGGTGCCAAGATGTTGTAAATCATACAGGGTTCCTCTGGCTGAGGGTGAAGAGAAGCAGCAATAGCAAAGGGGAACATGATGGGGTTAATGAGGAATTGAGACTGAAGTCTCTGAACTGTGGGTGTCGATGGGGTTGGGTCCTCAAAGCTGCCTGCATGCTGGCATCGTTAACTGTAACATACGCTCCAGATATACCAGGAGACAGCGATACAGAGTTGGGGTGCTGGAAATAAGAGCTTGCCCTGTGGTGGGAGCCAAGAGGGCTGTTTGAACATGACCGTGAAAAGACGTGGTTGTGGGGTTTTCTACCTTTGAGATATTCTGACAGTTTAAGATTTATACTGCTGCAGTCTGCTTTGTGTTCCTGGCCACTCGCAGGATGGTGGACCTCCCATGTGTGACTGGGAGGTGCTGGTCCTCGTCAAGCCTCATAAACATAAAGATCCCCAGCAACTTTTATCATCAGTAAGATCCTCAGAGCTAATCTAGCATGCAGTTTTTCAGAGATTACTGTGTAATGCCCCAGAGACATGATGGGCAAAGTTCTCAAGCCCCAGAGGACTGAACTATGAAACCACATTTCCAAATAGATTAAAAGTATTTGTCATCAGCTGATTTACCGTGAAAGGCTGAACAGAAGTCCTTTACACATGTGTGCTCATGCATGCATGTGTGCATGCACACACACGCACACGAGCTTGTAGGATCCCAGTGTGCTCAGTTGTTAAATTTACTAATCGTCAAGATTTTAACATTTCAAGCAGGACCTGTTTCTGGAGCAGTCCAAGCTAAAGATTGAATTTCTGAGATGCTCTTGGAGTTTATTGTGCCCTTTTCCCCCTGACGAGGGTCTCGTTGTGGGAGAAGGTCCAAAACAATCTTGACTGCATAGGCTTTTGAGATAATGTAAAATAATAGAGCTGTACTGTCTGAGTCAGTACCAAACTCGACTATTTAGGCAGGTTTACCAGAAAAGTGTGTAAAAAGAAAGGAATTCCCCCGTCATTCCCTCGTTGCCTATTATACCAGTTCACAAGGTGGCAATATACGTGGTGTTTTGTGCCTTACGTGGGAACCCTAAAAAAACGAAAAGCCAAAAGTTTTCCTAAAAAAATAATTGAAGATCCACACAGACATTTTCCCACCCGTGTTGGAACTCGTATGCCAGTGTACTGCCAGGTCAGTCTCAAAAATTCAGATGTCTCAGCCAGCACGCGTTCTGGTGCTGCTGCAGGTAGCACCTGCTCTCCAATGAAATGGCACAGCTTCCAGCCGGCGGCGCTCACCAAGCGAGGCAGAATCGCATTTTCTTGTTTAAAGCCAGCAGGATATCCCACCATGCCTACCTGTTAATTAGATCATATTCTGATCGCCATGCCCGTTCATTAATGTTCAATACCCTTGTTTCAAGTCACAGATATAGTCATCAAATGAAGGTTCATGTCATGGGTGCTGCGGTGACCAGCAAGGTTCCATTTTTTTAGCTTTTTAAAATATCACCAGAAAAGATGAGGATTATAATGCAGACCTAAAAGCCCTTTCCGGCACAACCGCAGTAAGTACGTGAAGCATATGAAAGTGTTTTAACTATGGCATGAGTTCTTTAATTCTGATAAATAAGCATCTGATTCTGATAGAGACTCCATTTATTGACGAAGCCAAGCAGGCGCGTACATGCTTGCTTTGTGAATACCTTAGCCGGGGAGCGAGTGTGCCATAAATCTTGTAACCAAAATAATACTGTAATACTAAGCTGAATACAGAGATTTTTGTTTCCTTTTTTTATACAGCTCAGAGGACTTTTTCCTTCTTATGACTGTAACCTGTGCCCTGTAGCATAGTCTGGCACAGAAGGCGTAGAGGTCAACGTTTCTAAACGGTTGGTTTGATCAACCATGCCTGTGGCTTATGGACCAGATCTTCAGCTGGCTTAAAGGTCTGCAGTTCCGTGGAAGTCACCAATAGCAATTTTGATCATCTCAATCTGATTTCTTCTTCCAGACAAATAGACTTCATCGAACAGTATCCATAGACTTACAAATTGCAGATTTATTTCTCAATTTTTGCAATGTCATGCATTCATGTCATTGGTATCATAATCAAGGACATTTTTTCCCCCTCCCAATAATTTGAAAAAAAAACTGGTGAATGACAGGCACACAGGATAGTTTGAGAAGTAATGTGGAAACTTAACTTTGGTGAATGGCAAGTAGGAAAAATGTGCGGTTATTATCTATTTAATTAAATGGTTCATAAGAGTCAAAGTGTTTTAAATACATCATAAAATACAGGAGGTCAGAATCTTAACAAACCTAGTAATTTAAATCAGTATGAAATAATAGGTAAATTAGGGTCTTCTTTTAAGGCACTCAGTCAAAACTTACAGGGTGATTGTATCTCAAACACAAAAGAAGACTTGAAAAAGAGCTAGCAGGAAAAAAAAGAAACTTTTTTTTTTTTCCCCCACAAGGGCTGTGATTTCTGTTGCCCTATGATACATAAAGGAAACTTGGAAACATTTATTTTTGGTTTTGTGATATTTGTTTCTTGTTAACATTTTCTCTGCTTTTTTTTAATCTTAAAGATTGTAAAATGTTTAGGTTGTTCCCACCAAAACGCACATGTGGAAGACCAGCATGTGCTTAAGCATTTTCATTTTCATCTCTTACACTATGCTGCAGAGGGTTATTGAGACAAAGAGGAATATCTTTACTCTGACTTACTCTTAATTAGTAGCTGGACAAGATCAACATTGGTGAATAAACGAAACCCAATGAAAACCTCACCCAACGAGCAGTTTTGCACTCAGTTGCTCAGTTTTCATGTTCTTTTTCCTTGTGATGATGTGATCATTTCACTCCAGTTCTCTAGTCACCATGCAGTCTCCTAGGACAGACAAGACCTGAATTTCTAATATGAAGACACATGATATAACCATGCTACACATTATAGAATAGGGGGGAAAAAAATGATATCCCTTAGCTGATTTTGAGTTTTCCATGCACCTTTAACTTTTGAAAGAAAGGTTTGACCATTTACAGGTTAGAGTTTTAAATATAAGCTGTGTGGAGGTGTTGCTTTTAGATATTTAGATTATCGTCTTTTTTTTGTAGCATTCCAAATTTGGTTCCTCAATGAGATGATGCTGCATTTCATTTGATTTCTTTATGTGCTGATGTGTGATTTACCTCTGGAACTACATTTCACAGTGGAATCCCATTCTGTCCTTGTAGTAAAATGGTGTCTGAGATTTTAAATATATATGTAAACTGCTGCCTGCATCATCACAAGAAGGATGTTTCATAACTGGGTATATCAAAACCGGTTATAGAAAATTTCAGTGGTTTGAGTACTCAGTGAATGATCAAGAATAATGGCTTATTTACAGTTCCATTTTAAATCAGTGCACAATTTAAAAAAATACAAATAGTTAAAAGGATGAGAAGAACAGCTAGAGAGAAACGTATTCTTGAATGCACAGTAGTAAGATGTTTTTCAATGGTATATGTTTGAAACTTAGAAGAAGCTCATGCGTCTTCTGTGGGATTGTATTAGTGCAGTTAGTTACAACAAATTTATCCTGTGATGATGCATAATATAGAAAATCACCTTTTATCTCCCACTGAAAAATAAGCTACAGCCAAAGGATCAGGAGCTCTGTGAACTCTGCTGGCATATTTGATACCGTCATGTTTCATTTCAGAGGCAAAGAATAGATGGAGGTATTTCCAGCAGCACTAATGGGTAACCTCCTTGCGTGTGCATCTTGGCACCTGTGCTACACTCTGTTTTCGTATACTTAAGTACATGGTAAAGGTCTCATTCATTCTGCTCCGCAACAACCAGCCAGGAGCATGAACACATGATCTTTAGACACCATGGAAGCCCTGCAGAGCTCGATGCTCTCTTTGCTCTCAAGAGGCAGCTTGAGGGCCTGGCTGGATCGACACTTGTGATCACTCTGTTGATTTTCATCTGGTCAGGACAAGCAATACACAGTTGACTGAAGAAGTAGCTCTTTGCAAGCCAGAGAGCTGTGCCAGCCGGGTGATGAGGCGGCCACCACGGCAGGTCACAGTCATCAGGTATTTGGCCCTTTGGCTCAGACCCTGCTCAGTGGTCCTCATCGCTTCCAGAGCACAGGGCTGTTAATTGCAGTTATGGGTGTATGGTTAATTACTGGAGCATGCAGAGGCTAATGGTTATTCTGGGTGCAACTATTTTCCTTGAGGTCTCCACCTTTGCACCTTACATTGGCACTCCACCAAAACCCACC
>NC_051194.1:26490000-26515000 GCF_015220075.1 Falco rusticolus
AGGATGGCTGTGCTGAAGTCGCGGGATGCTCAGAGTCTGACCGATAATGCCTGCTGGACTGAACGCTTTGTCCAACTAAACTTAATGCAATTGTAGCACGTGTTGGCAGTGAGAAAGGCTCTAGGAACTGGGCTGCCTCTTCGTGGACCAGTTCATGCTTTCTCCCAACGCTTAAAGAGCACCGGTAAGGGTGGGTTGTTACCCTGGGTTGTCCAAGTGCGTTTTGCCTACCTAATGAATCAGTAAAACTGGTTTTATGTTTGGTAACCTTTCAGTTGGTGAGCAGCAAGTATTCAGTAGGCATTAGACCATCTTTTTGTTATAAATAAAATATCCAGTTTATGTTTTACAGTATTATTTTACTGCTTTGCGTACAAGAGAAAAATAATGTCGATTTTGGTTTGGGAGTGGATTTGGCAAGCATCGCTTTAAAAGAAGTATTTAAACTCTGTAAAATTAGTAGAATTTAACAGTATACCAGCTTTACCTACTTTCAAGAAGAGAAAAGGTTGGTGTGAAGCCAGTAATGAGTTCAAACTGTCAACTCTGCTAATTTTCTTCACAGTTTTGAGCTTGTTCTTAAGACTTAACGCCGTTTCTAGTTTCATCTGGTTTATGTCCTGTATTTGAGCCTTGGCCATTTACTACCTTACTGTCTTCTCAGTGTACATTAGGAAAAAAGAAATTGAGAAACAGTATACTTGTGTCTTGTCATGCTTCATTGATTTGAAATAATTTTCCCCTTAATGGTGTATTTAATATTTAGTTTTCCTCCTATCCGTGGTAGTGCTTTCAAGTGAGAGTAATAAAACTTTTGGAACACGTGCATCCCTGTCTGGCAGCCTTGACATCATTGTCAGTGTTGTATTTAAGCTCCAGCTTAAGTAGGCAGAGTAGGTTGCAAGCCAGAACCATGAGGCTCATTGTATATCAGAAAAGAATTTTTGTTGTCATGCTCTTACATAAAGTACAAATTATTTCTCAAACCAATATTATTTAGTACCCGTTAAGTATTTCTGTTATTCCTGATGTGCTTTGAGATTTCTGTTTATGTAGTGACTGATGACAGTGTCAAACTGGTTTAGGCTCCTCGTCTTAGGAGCATTACGAAACTCATTATAAAAGTCACATCCAAAGCTCAGTCAATGAATGAGTTCCTTGTGTTAAGACTCAAATTGGGTATTAATTGAAGCTCTGGCTTGGGTGAGAACTGCTGGTACATTTAATCTGGAAAAAGACCTGCGATAATATTAGTGGGGGTAAAAAAAAGCAAAAGAACTGGAATAGTCATTGAATGGAGCATTGAGGAATAAACCTGCCAGACAACTGCCATTATCATTTTTTAAATGGGCATGTAAGCTAGATGTCTCGTTAGATTAAATTGTTATGGATGTCCATTCATCTGTGGAAAAGATGGTTATTTCTAGTTAGAGTATTGCCTTCCCTTTCTAATGCATATCTGGCTAATACCATTCATACTTGTGTCACCTGAGGATCAGAAAGCCAAAATGCACATCATCTGCAACTATTTTGGGGAGATTGTTTGAAAGCTGAACCTAGCTTTCAATCCAGCTCCATTACAACAGTAATTGTATTATGGAAACTCAATCATCCCAGAGTTCGGAGAGCCAGCTTTGAAGTGGCTGGTATCAAATTTTTTTCAAGATCTGCTTAAATTTAAAAAAAAAAAAAGAAAATCAAGTGCTTAAGCACCATTGGTTTTTAATGAGACTTGAACTTCTAAGCGCTTAAGTCAATTGTGAACCTGGAAATTATGCTCTAAAGGATACTTAGCTCTTTGGAGGTATGCATTGACCTAGCTTCTGTTTAGACACCTGATTCCACATAATGTTTCTTTGAGAATAAAAGCATTGGAAAATGCATTTTCTGAAGAGGCTGGTTTTAAAAGTAGATCCTTTCTTAAAAGAAACCAGACTGGCTGCTTGCTTGAAAAATCATCTTCCCCTGTCCCTGCCTCCTCAACCCTGGAAAAACTGGAAAGCTTTGAAGACTTCTGTGTAAGGGCAAGTACACCTTGCACATTTAGAGAAAGAGCTGCTACCGTATTAAAGTATTTCCTGCTCATCACAGGCCAACATACTCAACTCATGTGTCTTCTCTCAGTTGTTTGAGAGTGTAGTGCCCCCTTGCCTCCCTTTATTTCACAGAATGCCTCATTGAAACCCCTGTCGCTTGTAAATATTATGGACTGGTGGACATAAGTTGTAGTATTCTGCTTTAGTCCTCACTTGGTTTGTTTATTCTTTCCTTGGGTATCTCTTTACCTGTTATTGCTAAGGAACAGGCAACAATGGCTTTTCACTTACCAAAAAGTTCTTGGAGAATAAGGAAGCAGTCAGTGTTAGAAATCTGACATCGGAAGCAGTACTTAATTGAGCAATTTGCTTGGACTAGATACAGCAATATTCTAGTTTATTTCAAAATATATATATCTTAATTTCAAAATTGATATAAATATACAAATTTAACTCTAATGTTCATCGTGTGTGGACATCTGTAGGTATCTTTAATGTATTTTTAATTATCAAGAGTAACTTGAACACTGAAGTTACTTACTATGGTAAATGCAAATAAAATAGTAAAGTTTTTCCACTGCAGGCATATAGATTTAAATAGGCTTTTGGTTAAAGAGTAGATTTAGTCATCAGTTTAATTAATCGTTGATGTTTTTCTTGCTTTCTTGTATCACAAAGTCATTATTTGTTTGGTTTAGTTGGACATGATTGTCATCTTCTGAAGATCTGAGACATGAAGCTCCTAAGAACCCAGCAGAACCTCTGTGCGGCTGTGTGAGTCACTGCGGACCCCTTCCTCCTCAGACCTAAGCTGAAGCCCTGGGTGATGGGGAACTGAAAACCACCCTGCCACTCATTTAACCCGTCTTTCACAGCAGCAGGTTTTGCATTTTGGGTTGCATGCGTGTCCTACCCACAATGGGCAATCGGGAGATGTCATTAAGAGAAGGTGGGAGCTATGCAGGTTCTCTTTCCACTGAAGAGGGATGTAACTTCGGGCAAAACTCTTCACCTCCTTTACTTACCCTGCAGTTGAAACAGGGCTAATAAGGCTTATAATTTATATGCTTAGTATGCAAATTGGCAAAGTAAAGCATGCTTAAAAAATGGCCGATGAACTCAGAAAGCTGTTTTCCCTATTAAACCTGAAAAAGAAGAAAGTATCAAAATGCGATCGTCTAATTGCGTCTTCGCCAACCGTGTGGTGTACGTATAAATGTGACTCCTACATACTGTCTCTTTAGAAAGTCTTTTTGCCACAAGAAGAATAATGGCAGCGTACTCAGCAGGCTGCAAGAGGATGAGATAGCATGCTTGCAGCATTTCTTTGCAGCATAATTGCAGCATCAATGAACCATGAATTCAGCCTAATTAACATAACTGGAACCACTGCAATCATGCTGCCATTCAATTTAGGTTTTGAACATTCTGGTGAAGTATCGCGGTTCTGCTGTTTATTGTGGAGATGCTGTGGAGAACTGTCCACTTGCTTTCTCGCTGCTGTCTTGATGTATTTTTATTATTTCAGGATAACTAGGGAACTTCAGAAATGGAAGATCGTTGGCTTACTGGCTCTATTACTGAATCTACAAATAATTCTGTATTACTTTCTGTAAAAAGTAATTAAACCGTTTAGTATACTATAAAACCCAGAGTAAACATACTAAATTTCCAAGTGAGGCACAGGTTCTGAATTGTAACGGATAACTAATGGCAAATAACTCTGGAACTATTTTGAGTTAAGGACTGCATTCCCAGAATTTTAAAAATAGCATTTCCTATTACTCTTTGCAAACACGATACCTAGAAGAAACTTTTTTTTTTAGAAGAGCCTGGATTTTTGTAACGTGTTGCTCTGGAGAGGTTTTTTTTTTTTATTATCGTTGCTGTTGGTTGTGCTACAGTAAAGTCAGGAAGCCACAGAAGTAGATCAGGTACCACTGCTCTTGGCAACAGGGCAAAATAACTGACTGTTCAGGGCAGAGGAGTTGAGGGACTGCTGAAAACAGCAGTTGCTGGTAGATAGGGGGGACCAGCTGGGACTGGGAGGCTTCCTGCATCCCTCCTGGCCATTAGGCCATTAGTCCTCAACGATGGCACCAAAGCCCCTTCAGAAAGGGACACAGCCGGGCATTACTTCTGCCGTTTGTGACAGAACCGAGCTCAAAAGCTTAGGAGTCACTGCCCTGTTATTTTCTGCTCTTGAATAACTGCAGAAAGGAGAGCGTAAACCTTTTCTTGGTGGTTGATTCTATGTAGCTACGATCCCCATGAAGATCTGACCAAGATCAGTGGAGTAGCTGGGGTTTTTTAATGACCTTAATGTGCAAAAAAATAGATAAATCAATTAAAAAAAAATTTCTTAAAAAAGTGGTTAAATAGACAAATTTTGCATTAGGAGCTCAAAATGTTAAGTTTGGAAGTTGTTCATAGCTACCGGAAATTATTCCATAGTTTCCTTCTCAGAAAATCTCCCATATACCTATTTGTGTGTGTGTATATATAGGTAGGTACACACACACACACTGACAGGTGTGTGTGTATATGTGTATGTGTGCGCCTATTTAAAAAAGTCTGAGCTGCTGAAGGGAACGGTTCTGCTCTTTCTGAAGGATACTGTTGTTAAGAACAGTTGCTTCCAGTAGCTAAGGCCAGTCCACGGAGAGCCAGAGTCTGTGAGTGATGGATGGTGATAAGCACGTTGTGGATGGGGGGAGCAGGAGCACAGAAGCGGTGTGGCAGTGATATTTAGTGCCTTTGGGGGGGACAGTTGTTTGCAAATTGTTTGCACTGTGGGTGTTTAGCAGGGGTTTTTTACGCCAAGATGGTTTGTAGTGCAGTGCTCTTACCTGGAAGCAGTGAATGGTGTGTATGACTAGGGTATCATTTGAGAGGGTGGGGCATTCTCCTAGACAGTTTGTTAGAATGCCTTTTTTGAACCTTATGTGGTCCCTTACACGTGTGTATTCTGGAAGGGCTCCAGTCTCGGGTTGGTGGGTGACTCGTAGAATCATTTAGATTGGAAGAGCCCTTGAAGATCATGGGGCCCAGCCATGGTTTGTGGGCCGGTGCTGCTGGAAGAATGGGGTACAGTAATTTCAGGAAAAGATTCCAAGGTGGTTTTCTCTGTTTTGAGAATCATCTGCGTTTACCTTGGGTATACTTCAGCCCTTTTCACTCATGTGGCTGATTCAGAAAATTCTAGATCCATGTTGACTCCCAGATGCTAGATTTCCATTTGTTCGTAGCTTTTTCCCCCCCCGATGATGGTAACACAGAAAGTTAGTTGTTACACTTTTCACTCTAAGCATCTGAGTATAAATTTAGCATCAGAGAACTGCAGACCTTTTGAAATAGCCATCTCAGTCATCTGTTGCTTCCTTCTGTGTCCTGATGTGACCCTCAGTCAGCATCTGAGATCAAATGAAACACCTTCCTGTATTTCTGCTTGAGTGACAGTAGAATTTGTCTACTGACCTTTCTACTCTTTGCTTTTCTCTGTAAGGGTGCTTAGTGTCTTCTGAGAGGTGGGTGTTTTCCTCAGCCTCCTTTTTTCTGCTTCTAATGCAAAAACTATATTGGTTTTCCTCAAAATGTTATTCACTAAAATTCACTGCCCATGACCATCTGATGCATGTGTAACAAAACTAAGCACTGCTGGTCATCTGGTTGGATGTTCAGGGTAGGCTCATGGAGGAGATTCATGGCTCTGCTGTTAGGTTTTGCGGGACCTCAAAGGCTCACAGAATTCAGATGTGTCCCTGGAATTTACTTAATACAAGTAACAAGATCTTACAGGCTTAAATGCTTTATAAGATGCATTATTTCTTTCATAAAATCACGTCTGAGAACAAGTTTAGCTTGGCGTTGCCTGTAATCAATGCAGTTGATAGAAATGTGGGTCCAGCAGTACAGTGAGATACTTTGTAAGAAGGTAGTTAAACATACGTATGTAACCTAAATGAACAGGAGTGGTCAAACTGACCTCAGCACTTGTGAGACTTCTTGTGTCCATATGTCGAAGGTGGGAGGTGATCTGGGAGCACAGCAGAGGAGTTGGGGGGAGAAGTCCAAGTAGTTGGGGCGCAATAACCAGCTGATGAGTTGTTTCTCTTTTAGCGAGCTGTTGCATTGCCAAGCTAGTTTTCTGCAAGTCGTAACTGAAGATCAGCAGATAATTATAGTCAAGAGTACCCTGTCTCTAGACCCCTTTAGTTTTGCTAGTCTGTGTTTAGCATCCTGTGTGCAACTCTGAACAGAGCACCTGACTGAGCATTGCATTATTATTGAATAAGAAAGTGAAGAAGTCCGACCTCCTTCAACGGTGACTCTTCTTTACTCCAGCCTGCAAACAAGCCGCAGCGGCTGTGGGATGGTCCGGCACGCTTGCTGTCATAATTCTAGGTTTTAGGTGTTGGTTAGTCCTTCCTTTCTCAGAAGGCTTAATACGCATTTTAGCGGAGGCTCTCCCGTTGAACGTTTATGAAAGGTGGGGTCAAGCAAAGGGCTGGCTGCGGCTGAGGAAGAGCTGAGGGAAGTGCAGAGAATAGCTAAAGTGGTTGGTTCCTGGAAGACCAAGTCTGTGATTCATCCGTTTGGAAATGAAGGAGAAGAAAGCAGTGCCAATTAAATATCAAAAAAGGTTACGATAAGCATCTAAACTATGGGGAGAGATCACAGTCTTTCAGCATTTTTATTCCCTGCAGCTGCAATATGTAAACTCGGGAAGATGACTGAACATTGATACTTTAAAAGTTCAATAGTCACGCTTGTTATTGAATGCAGTTACTGAGAATTGACAGACGAAAATATTTTTGAGAGGAGTTTCCAAGTAGAGATCATATTTCCACTTTAGTGTGCAGCAAAACCAGTGCATTTGAATGGCTGTCAGGTCTGGTAGAAAGAGCGAATAGCTGCTCTGTGGTAAAATATTGCAAAGGATATAATCAGTCTCCTTCAGAACCAGTGGGAGTTTATTTTATTTTTTATTCTTCATAGGTGCGAATTCAAAAGCCACTCAGACCAAATGTCAGCAGTAGTTTGAGTGTTTGGTATTTTGAATTTAATTGCACTGTTTGCACAAAAACTCCTGCACATATTCCTGGCTGCCTTTTAAACATTTATATCTACTTTTTTGCCTTTTATAAAAATTAATAAAATGAGGTCCTTGAAGACCCTGAAAAATTTAAATTAGTCATTCTTGCTGAAATAAATTGATTAAAAAACGTTAAGGAAATACATCTGTAGACAAATACAGACCTTTCCTCTGTATGCTGTTTGAAGGTGTTTTCAGGCCGTTTGAGTACAAAATAATTGCCAATTTCCACCTTTGATATCTATCACTGTGTTACTATTAGGAGATTTATTTTTTTAATGAGTCACTGCTAGGTGCTGAACGAGTGAGTGAAGGAATATTTTAAGGAGAGCCGTATAGAAGAAAACTAAAATTGTTCATGAAGACTTTGCTCCACGTACCTCATGGGGGTAGCTTTAGTAGAAATAACAGGGCAAGTGTAGGTAAATGGGAAAAGAAATGGTTGAAAATTGAAAGCTAAGGGCATGGTGATGATCAGTTGAGAAAGGGAGCTGAAATTCTGTTGGAGTCTGTGACCTGATGCAGTGGGTAGTGAGCAGAGCCCAGCTGTGGTGGGTCCTGCTGCCTTGTATGACCCTGTGCAATGCCGTCACACGGTCCTGCTTAAGTTAGGTCATGTTAATGCCAAGTCTCCTCTTCATCCGTAGGTCCTGTAGGCTGTCATTTGCCCTCATCTCAAGTCCCCACAGCAGCCCTTGTCCTGATGTCTTCCCACCCTTTATCCAGGTCCCGTTGCTACTGGTGCACGTCTGGTCCCACTCGTTCAGTGACACAATGCCAGGACCCACACGTGGCACTTGCTGTCTGGTGGCAGGGCGAGCAGAGCCACCGGCGCTCGCTCACCTTGCCGGTCCCATCCTGCCACAGCAGAGCCTCTGAGACATGGACCCCAAAGCCTTTGGCTGCTGCAGACTCTGCTCCAAGCAATTTTCAGAATGTCCAAAGAAGCACATCCCCCGTTGTTAAAAACAAACAAACAAACAAACAAAAAAAACCCAACCAAAAACACCACCACAAAAAAACCCCAACAGCACTTAGGTTAATTTTAGGGTGATTGCTTCTTAAGAGACTCTGAAAACTGGTTTTCAGTTAACAATCTAGTTTACATAAAAGGCACATATTGATGAACATAGTCTGTGACTTTTTGCTCAGTCCCATTATTCTCCTCTAATTCATATGCAGAAGCTAAGATTTCCAGTGATCTCACTGTTTACTGAAATCCAAGTTCTTAGAGGTTAATATTTTTCTGACATTCTGGCGAGAGTTGCATCTCCTGTGTTCTTCACAAAGGACAAGAAAGGAAAAGGAGGAATGTGCTTCCAGAAAGCACCCAAAGATACAGATGATCCATCAAGAATTAGCTGAATGCTCTTGTGAAAGCTGGAAATTTCCCTAACAGTGTTCTGGCATATGAATATCTGACAGCCAGATATTTTCCTATTCATATTCAGAACTATTTTCAATGCCAAATATTGCTGATTGACAAATTTGGTATTTGAGTTGCCCATCGTGCTACGAGCCCTTCTCCTGCAAGACGCCTAAACCCATTTTTAGCCACTGTGATAGGAAAGCACTCAGCACTTCACATGGCCAATGCAGCACCCTTTCTGTAGGCATATATAATAAATATTCATAATAAAGTGTGAACCTGTAATGTAACCAGGATGCAATGCCATCCTGCAGTAAGGAAATACTGGAGAGGAAAGGGGTAAAAAGGGTCCTGGGTCATAGAGACAGCAGGAAAAGATGTGCAAAATGAAATGCTGCTGTTAATACAAGAAGGTTTCTGAGAACCAAAGGTGATACACCAGCATAATAAAATTAAAACAATGTTGGGGTGTTTATGCTTGTTCACGTGCGTACTCGTGGAACACCTCTTGAGTTACATACAGCCCTCCTTTATCTGTATGGCTACGTACCTTACTTCCAACTCAGAGCCAGTAATATCAGAATAGCTGATTACACTCAAAATGTGAATGGGATTTTTTTTTCCCCAGAAATTGGTTCTATAAAAAACTGGCTTATTTTAAGAATTCTGACTTCAGACAAATAATCCAAAATTGATGCTTGATTGAAGCTAAAGTACCAGACACAATTTATTGCTTGTTCAAAATTGTAGTGAGAATACTAGCCTTCTGTTTGAAGGACCATCTAAAAATGTTCTAGTAGTTGTTGATGGTAACTGGAGTGAGTTGGAGGTATATGCATATTTGGTATTAAAAAGAACCACCTCTCGGTGTTTTTATACCCATGGGGCTTAAAGATCACTTGCTTGTGACATATTTGATGTGGAACATCAAATTGTCTATCCAGACTTCTAAAAGTTATAACTATATCTTTCTAGTCTGTAGGTTACATTCTACTATGAGTATACATTAAATATTTTTATTAACATATTCAGCAGTATAATTTTAAGCCTCGTCGTCTTGGTGAAACATTTTTTCCTTAATGCATTGGCATGAATAAATGCCTATGAAAAGCTGAAGTTATATTTTGTGTCTTGAGTCTACTTTGGCTGAAGTGTCACAGTAGGTTGAGTTTTCTATCAGCGAAGGACAGCAGAACATGAAAGTCCGGCTCTGTACTGGGGCTGAGATTAGATCTGAATGCAAGGAAAAGCAACAAAGGTCCACAAAATATCTGAAATCTGCAAATACTTCCTGTACTTAACCTACACTTTCGTTGCGTGACTGTAAAGAACAGCAAATCTTTGTTCTTTTCCCTCTTGGTTCCCATTCAGCCAGTTCAGAGACACAGGAGAAAGGTTTTGGGGAGCAAACTCGTTATCAGTCTTCCTACAGTTTCCATCTGGTTCTGTCAACAGCAAGCACATCAAAACCGTGAGCTTACAGCCGCTTTTTAAACATCAAAAAAGTTTTGTAAACATTATTTTATATATGTATAAATATATAATATATATAACATAAATGAATATAAACATAGTTTATGAATGTGTAGTTCCTTTATATCTTTTAAAGTTTAGCTCATATTGGAGTTGGTAAGAATCTAAGCTATGACTTTGAGTTCAAGAGGGAATTACATCTGCCTGAGTGGAGTGGAGAAAGGGCAAGTGTTTGTCTTGGTAAGAACCCCAAATTTTCAAGTGGGGTCATTAGACTTCTAGAAAGTTATTCAGGTTCATCCGTTTGTGAAAACCTGTTGGAAAACTTCCAGGAAGAGTTATTCAGATTCATCGGTTCATGAAAACCTGTATCTTTGGTCTGTATTCTAGAAGGTTCTGCTAGTCCTCATCATTTAATAAACAGAGAATGAAAGTCTTAGAAATGCTTCTCTCCTCCTTTGTGCCTGCGAGGAAGGCGTTGGTTTAGCAGTCTGGTGATTTTGTGCGCCGGTGGGATCGTTTGCCATAGGTTCAGTGATTCATATATTGAGAGTAGAGAAGGCTCTAGCATGCCTTACTTAAAGCTGGAAATATGGCAGGAAAAATGGTTCATGGCTTCTTACAGCTCAGCTTGTGATAATTTGAATCTGAAATAAATTAATAGAGCAATCCTGTTTATGGATCATCAGCTGCAGAGGTATTATTAAAGAACTTGTGTCCCTGTTCACTAGGAACACCTGTATGTAAAGCCATATTGTAATTGTTCAGACACGCTGAATCAGACTTCACTGTCTCAAAACAAAACAGAAAATATAAATATATGGAATGTCCCAATCCTCATTCTTTTTTCATCTCAACAATGTTACTCTTTCGGAAAACCCTCATAAAAGCAATCCACTCTTTTCAGTTAAAAGCCATTCATATGGCAACAAACCACTGTTCTTCCATTTATATCTGTATTCATCCATTTAAACTCTAAAGCTTTCCAGCTTACTTCTTGGATTTATAGCCAGCTGGCTGCTGTGTGTAACATGAACATATTCTGACTGTGCATGAGATGTTTTGTGTCATTTAACTCATAATTGTAATGCTCATTCTAAGCCACAGCTCACCTGCATGCATTTAGCATTGACTGTGCGAGCTCCCAGAGTCACGACTTGCCATCTCATGTATGTACAATCTACTATTACTAGAGAAAAGTTAAGTAAAAAAAAAAAATAATAAAAAAAAATTCCTCAACCCTAAAACAAACCCCCAAAAAGCCCTCCTGGAATGTGGTTTGATAAAATGAATATGTTCAAGATGGTGGGCCATAGCTGAGCCAGCTCATGTGGGATCAGTGCCCACATTTTGGCATTTACAGTAAACTTTGGAACAACTTTTTAACACAAATGCTTTAATAGCAAGTGGGTAGGGGGAGGCAAGGCAGGGAAGAAGGACATAAGCACTCTTTTTTTTTCTTTTCTTTTCTTTTTTTTCCCCTCTCCTTATGAATGCTAGATTGCTGATTTTTCTAAAGATGGTCTGATAAGCTGTACCTGTTTATTAGCAGTCTTAGAAATCAAAGTCAAAGAAATTCACTGGAACTGAAATTCTGCAGTCTCTGCCCTAAATTACTGAATCATCAATAAGAAGCTTACATTCAAAGAAAACATGAATATTAAAATTTGGAAGCGTACTTTGGCTTTGTAGGAAATACAATCTATTATTATTTTTTCTTTATGCAGCATCGCTGGGTTCTAAGAGAGGCAATAGAACCATTAATTAATAGTAGTAGTCCTGGATAATGTCATAATAAGCAATACAACATATGAAAGCACGTTTATTCTTGCCAGCTATCAGGGGGAACCTTTACATGTTTTAAAGGCCCATTAGGTTTGTTTACAGACTGAGCTGGAGCTGGTGGGCTTCGCTTCCAGTGGAACTGCTGTTGGCAGGGGCTGAACCAGACTTTACTGCTTGACTCTGATACTGAGTTTCTGATGGAGAGCAGCCTCCCTGGGACAGCGGGTACCTCCCGTACCAGCATAGTCCCCGAAGCTAGGGTGTCTGGGGGTTACTGTCGTACAAATGGAAATAACAGAAATTCTATAGATCAGAAACAGTTTTCCACAATGGAGAAGGTGGGCAAGGAATCAAAACCGTGCCTTCAGGTATATTACCCAACAGTACAACAAAAATGTGCTGGGCTTTAAATTGCACTAGCAATCTGGAAAGGATTTTCTGACTGGAGCTATGCTAAGTGTTAATAGTGGAACCTGGGTACTTTTTCTTTTGATCTCTCCTTGAGCTCATATAGAATAATAGGATCAAAATAAAATGCCATTTATATGAACACCTTGTTCTTTTGATGTCGGCACAAAAAATTCTGTCTGCAGCTACAACTTAGCAAACAGTGCATCGGCTCCTTTTAGTTGGACCTTCTACTTTATCATTACTTTTAATAAATGGTGTCACAGCCATTTTTTTGTGTAGTTCATGAACTTGGTTGTAATTTTTCCCTAAGAGTCTTTGCGTTTCTCGGAAGAACTAAGAACAAGGTATGCAGGACCTGTAAACTGGTGGCTTATGGTCAGTTGCGCATGTTGAATACATGATGTAAACATTTGTGTGCTGCTACATTTGCAGATACAACATTAATTGTTCTTTGACCACTGGGGCAAAACTGTTAAATTAGTGTACTCGGAATGAGAGAGAATATATGGTTAAGTGCCCCTGAAAATAGCTGGGGTAATTGTGGTTATCATAGGTGCTAGGTTTTGGATCCCTGGTTTTTCCATCAGGAAGGTGATGTACCGCGTGATGTCTGGGTGGGAGCCAAGCCTGTTTCTTCATTGCCCACCTCTGCAGGAAAGACTGTAGAAGTATGACAGCTGGTAGTTACGGATCCCCTTTGCTTTTATGTAGAGATCCACAAGACAGATAATCCACAGGGGAACATGAGCATCTTTCAGCTCTTTATTCCCCAGGGTTGGTGGTCAGGAGTGTTTCTTTGGAAGTCATTATTGTGAGTACTTAAGTAAAGCCGCTTCTTCATGCCCTTTCAAATCTCTTATTAAGATTCTTCTCCACCAAAGTCTCTGACTGCACGGAAAGAGCTCAGCTGTGTTTATTACGATGATTGATAGTGTCTCATTGTGATCCCTGCTTCAGTTGTCATAACCTCCAAGAGTAGCTGGGATGGGCATGAAGCACGGCACCAAATGAAAGCAAATAACCCAAAGTCCTGCAGTTCACCAGTGTCATCGTTGCTGCTGTCCAGGAAGAGGGATTAGCGAGTGTGAAGAAACACTAGTGAGGAGAGGTCCAGTGGCCACGCACAATCCTGGGTGTCGAATGTATCTCCCTCAAGCTTTGCATCCCACTGAAATCTATATTTAGCTATCAAGCTTATTAGCTAGGAATGGTCAGCTTGTTGTATGCCGTATGCAAGGAACACCGCTGGGTAAGTGCTGGGTAAGTGTTTAGGCTCTTGCTGAAATGGCTGCAGTTGGGGTTGCTGCATGTGAGCTATCTTCCAGCAAGTTCTGCTGCAGACCTAGTTGAATCTCTGTAGTCCTGCCATGCAGCAGTATTCCAGAAAGCCATAACCGTGGCTATCACCTATAACCCTATTCTTATAAAACAGTACAGTATAATTCATTATACATTATATATATATAAAAATTTTATTATTATACGGTATTAAAGATACCAAGCTAGTTGGAGCACCAAAAATGGTGTGGACATACTTGTGCAGTACTGCACTGGGATTGATGCCTGCTGCTGAGATCAGGTCTCCGTGCTAACGCAGCCGCTCTACCTCCACTCCTCCTGCTAGTTAGCACAGAACTAGCTAGTAAGAACTAGTTTACTGCTGCTAGTAAGAAAGTTTACTGCTCTCGTAGTCTAAAAGGCGCTATCTGTCCAGCTCTTAACCTTAGTGGAATATGTGTCCCTGCTCATCTTTCACCGGTTCTTGTGTTGTATCCCAGAATTCAGACCTACCTTTTGCATCAATTAAAGGAGGGGTGTAGGACTCTTTGGACAAGGAGTTCAAGTGAAAGAGTGATAAAAATTGATAGTTTTTCTCCTTACAATAAAAATGCGATTGCCCTAGTTCTGTGGTTAGCATGAAACGAATTGGCTTTGTCATGAAGTCAGTGGGGTACAAGCTAATACAAGGTAGTAAAGGAATAATAATAAAGTAAACCAGCAAAGTCCATGTCTTTTATGACAAAAACAGTATGATCCTGTTGCAGTCCCAGGCCCTGCTGCAAACAGTGTTTTCTGATGCCTTGATAAGTCCAATTTACATAAAGTGTATGAATAAGTATGAATAAAGTTACAGAAGTATGCTCAGTATTTTACTTTTTTTTTTCCTTGAAAGTAATTTGCTATTGTTCAAACTTTCAGCTTTCACTGGTTCTGTTTCCAAAACCCCAAAAGGAAGAGAAAATAACAAAAGTCCATAAAGGCAAAAGGGATATGTTCTCATTTCAGTTCACAGAATTTCCTGCCTTTAAACAATACAAATATATGCCCTTAGGTTTCTAACATGCTGGAAGGATACCGAATCCTTGAAACAGATCAAATTAAAAGCAAGTCTGCAATAGCAACAGCGAGTTTTACCAGCACGTCCAATAGATCTCAACAAGAATTCACAGGGTTTTAACCATGTTGCCAAGCCTTACAAAATCCTTAACTGCTGACTCCATAAAGAATAAATGCTTGAAACCAGCAAGCAAATTCTAGGCTGAATTGGACACAAATAAAATCTGATGCTTAATAATTGTTCCCTCTTCATTATAGGCTGCGTTTAAAGAAATTATTTGATAGAACGTTGAGATGTATCCCCCAGAGGAACAGCCATGGGCATTGGCTATGTAAAACCTTTTAAAGTACATTGCCTCCCTTCGTTACGGTTCCGCATGGAATGGGCTGACGGTGTTACTCCCAGCACTGGGGTGAAAGGCGTGAGGAGCACTGGGGCACCTGGCAGTGGTTGTCACCAGGTAGGGCATGGCAGGTTGGGGAGCTGGTGTCCTGAGAAGTGGTGGCTTGGCCATAGGAGGAGGGAGATGCTGAAGAAGCTTCTCCTTGGTGTCATTAAATGCTTTGGGTTTTTTCCGTTTGCCTTTAAATTCTCATGTGCTGGTCTTTCTTTCACTTTTTTAACCTATTTCATCAGAAATCTCAAAGTACCATACTGGGAGTACTGCTCTTCATGGTCACGGCAGGTGTATCTATATGAACAATGGAGCTGTAGAAACAAGGCATTGGGCTGAGCAGTCACGGTCAAGCTCTTTGCATCTCTGAGGTTTCTGATCTTACTATTTTATATTTTTTTAAATATAGTTACTGCAGTAATGTTCGGGATGGCCATGTCCTGCTGCAGAGCAGGTGACAGCTCAAGGTGTTCACAAGCCTGTATCTCCTTACCAGGTAGGCACCATCCCTCCTGTTGTCCATCCTGTAGATATATGTCACCAAGCTGGTAACTCAGCACATAAGGGTAACAGTGCTGGTTTTATTGACACTGTTTTCTCCTTTTTCCAGCAGAAAGATGAATATTTCTTTTCTCGGTGTCAGTCTTTAATATCATAGGTAGCTCAGCAATGCACCACATGTGTTTTACGTGATTTGGAGGTGCAGCCTCTCCGAGGAGCCTTCTGGTATGTGGATGCTGAAAGGCAGATGATCAGTGGTCTTCTGTCATACTGATTTATAGCAGAGAAAGGGAGTCCAGGGGTTTGGGGTTTCCTTTTTTCCCCCCTCTGTAACGACACTGCTACTAGTAGTAATAACATTTTTAGAGCCTTCTCACAAAAAGATGATCTTTCTAGGGCAGAGAGGTGCTGCCGTTCTTGTTCTAGAGATGGAGAGAGGCTTTTAGCGTTTGAACAACGAGGCACTGACCCGCTAGCAAAGTTGGCATTAAAATTCAAGAGTTGCCTCTAAAACACACCGCTTAGGTGAGACACAGATGCGTACCCAGGTAAACTTCAGTTGTAGTGCAAAAAAAGTGCAGATAAATCTGGTACCGTAACACATTGTCAAATGGAGGTCAGGTCTTGGCATTACCCCGCGGTCCTCAGCGCCCGCGGCAGTTGACCGGACATCTGCTCTGACTGTGGCTGTGCTAGCTCTGCAGCCGCCCTGTGTTTTTCTTATTTGAGTGTTATACTGATGACAAAATGTGTTTTAGATTTTTGTGTGCCTCCAATTAATATTTTCAATTAATTTCTCTAGCTTTGTCAGGTAAAAGTTTCTTCAGTTAAGCCTTCAAGTGGAGGTAGACTTCGTTGTTTCTTTATTTCTTGGGGTACCTGAGAAAGTGTTAAATAACGCAGGTGAAATATGTGTTTTCCTGAGAAACGCACAGAAGTTTGGATTTGCGTGGTCGAGTGACTTATCAAAACCAGATGTGAGCAAGTGGAACATTTTACATAAATTTATTAAAATCATTATTTACCTGTAAGTTATAAGAAGGGCTTAGTTGCACTAGTTTGTTGCCAATATGTACTGCCAATAATCTGCCAAAAAGCAGCTTGCTGGCAAAATCACTGAAATGGTTAGCTTATGCTTGCACAGAACATTACAACCCCAAGTCAAATGAAAACCTACTATAAACGAACTCTTTGATGGTGGATTCGCTGGAATATGGTATTGATATATGGTACACAGTTTATATGGATTATGTATACCGTGCAAGAAATATGGATATCTATTAAGGGTAACTTGATATGTAATCGGTTAGGACAGTTATTGTTTTCAGTATTTGCTATGAATAAGATCACACAGTGACTGTTCAGTTTTAAAATACAGGCTGTTCACGTGCAGCCCAAAGCACTAGCATACTATTTGTTCAATTAATACAGAAAGGCTATTGAAAATGTAAAATATCTGACATCTATACAGAGTAATTCTAAAGGCAGCTTTTCTTCTAGGAACAATTTATACATTACATAAACTTATATTTTTCATCTAAGTATCATTTCGAGAATAGCAAGTTTAAATATTGGAGGCCATAGGGAAACATAATATTACGATAATGTTCTTTGGTGCGGTTTGGAAGGTTTTAGGAAACATTTGGAAGTATTTTTCTCATAAAGTCACTTAACTATTGAAGTGTTATGATAGCACTCCCTTCTGCATTGCGTATGTTGCAAAACAGCCTGTTTAAAGGGGACATCCATTCCATATATCCTGATTAGAAGTATTTCCACAAAACAGGAAATTATATGTTACAGGATCCTGGTATTAGTTTTAATTAAAAAAAAAAAAAAAAAAAAAGACGATTTAACGAGTGGTATCAGTTTTCAAACACCCATTTCCAATTCTGTTGAGCAAGAAGGGATACTGTATTGTCTGGAGCTGTATATGAAATTTGCATTTTCTAAATAAGCACTGGAGAGCTGAGCAGGTTTTTTTCTGTTTAAGTAAGCACTAATAAACAGGACCAATCCTTTAGGATTCTTAAAAAACTTGCAGTTCTCAGAAGCCTAACTTTTTTCCCCACAGTGTAATTCATTCTTTTGAACTTCTGCAGAAGCAGAACTGAAGTCAACAATTTCTAAATTTCTGGCAGTTGTTATCAAGGGGACTCTTAGGGCTCCAAAACTGTGTCTGTTACCTTGCAGTGTTGGTGCAGCAGCTCTACACAGTCATGATGTTTAATTATAGAGAAAATTACTTTTTTTTTTCCTAAACTATCAATTAATTCATGTTTTCATATCTTGTGCAAAATAATGCATAAGTTATTTTCATCTGTGTTATAAAATATGTATTGTAGTTCATTACCATCTTACTGAGGAGTTTTTAAATTATCACCATTTCATTTGTTGAGAATGATGTTCTTAGAAATTATAACTGCACAGATTCTTGCATACAGTGTTAAAAGATTTCAGGGAATTGGAAGGTGTAAATTCAGAAATAATATATTTAGGGTCAAACTCAGTCTCACCTGAAGTGGAAGGGAGCTTTGCCTTTGACTTAAGTGGGTCCAGAGTCTCCCCTCTGCTAGCAAAATGCAGAATAATCAAATAATCACTATCTGTTTTGCGTTGGGTTTTTGTTGTTTGTTTTTTGGTTGTTTTTTTTTTTTTGCTAACCTGGAGCACCTAACATATTGTTGAAGTCATTTGTCAGGAATAAATATGTAACAAAATGGGATAATTCCACAAGTAATTGATTAGGCTAGACGTGCTTAGGGCTGGAATGATGTTCAACAGCAGCAGCAGCATGGAGGACCCCAAACCAGGAAAGCTTAGACTTTCGGGCATAGATTTGTTTTGGAGTAGTTTTACCGGCCTTTGGTCCTTTTTTGGTAGTTTCACTGTGGGCTTGTGTTTTGGAAGGTAGTATCTTGTTATGTATTTTGGGGAGTAATGGTTGTAGAATGCTTTAGTTAAAATCCTGGTTATCTAGGATGCAGACTTTACAGCGCATCTTGAGCGGTGATCTTAGTGTTAGAAGCTCCAATGTAATACTGAAGGGGAAGGTGGAGGTCAGGTTGACTGTCCTTCTTAGATTGAGGTACAGATACGTCATCGTGAAGAATAAACTAATCGGAGTGTTGAATCAGAGTGAAACTAGATCGGGAGGAAAAGTGTAAATGCTAAGTAAAAGTGGGTATTTGTGGCAATGTCAGATATGGATACTAGATATTGAGGGATTTTGCTCAGAGATTATTTGGGAAAACAGGTGGAAGTTAAGGTTTGAGGAATCTGAGAATTATCTTGTTTCTCTTCTACTCTGTACTGCTGACACCTCTCCTCTCCTGCCTTGTCTCATCTTCCTTCCCAGCTCCAACCGACCAAGTTACCACTTGAGTCAAAACCAACCACCTGCAGTTGAGCTGGATGCAGCCTCTCTTCTCCCAGAGCATCTCTGGATCCTGTGGGCTGATCAGGCACACTGCTGGAGTGACAAAGGTTGTTGCATTCAGCTAATTTGTTGCTAAAACAGCAGTGTTTTGACTGGTTTGTCGGAAAGAAGTCAGATCTCATGATATCCCTTTCCTGGTGCATCTTTTGGTATGGATTACATACCAGTTCTTCTCTCTCTTTGGCCAGGAGATGAGTATTAGGAAGGAAGATGTCCTGCTGCTGCTGTCAGCTTCAGCTCTTTCCTGTGGTGTTTTTCCCTTTGTAGACCTTCCTGCAAGCTGCTAGCTGCAGCACCTCTCACACACTTAGTGTCTGAGTGTGAAATCTCTATCCTTGGCCTTTGATGATGGTTAAAACTGGACTGGATGAGGCTCTGAGCAACCTGGTCCAACTGGATGGGCTTCGAGCACAAGGTTGGACCAGAGATTGTCCAGCCTCCGGAATTCCCAGAGTCTAGTCTGTATTGCTCCATGTCAGGGAAGAGAGTAGTTGAGAGAAGGTAACAGTCACGTCTCAAATAATATTTCATACTTCTGTATCTTGTAGTTTGCAAACAGGGAAATCGGTGTAAACCCTACTTACTCTACTCAGGAAAACGTGTATTCTACCATGGGAAGACAAGCTGAGTCCCAGATCTTTAATTTTCTTTTGTCATGCCCTTCCCAGTGCTTAATCTTGGCTCAGTTCAGTTTTCTTTTTGTTCTCTCTCTTTGCTCCTAATCCTTGTCCATGCTTATAAGCCCCTAATATTTATATGGCATTATCTGTGTTAGAGATTACTGCTGACAAGTAATCTCTTCCTTCTTCTGAATGAATTACAACTATTGCTAAAGATCAGAAAGTGAAATTAGATCCCTAAAAGTATGTGACAACTTCAGTAAACCCTAATATCAAATTCCCTAAATATTAGGAATCTTCTTTTGAGCTTTTCGGTTTGAACTGTAGCACAGCTTCAGGACACCTGAGCACACTCAGCAACTCTTTTTTGCTGTAGAGCAAAATGTGACAGTAGTTGCAGAGAAAAAAAAGAGAAAAAAATTGCTGAACTGAGGCTAGTCTCCCAGTTTTGTCGTTTGTTGCAATCTTTCTAGAAGTAGGTAAATATAAAAGCATTGGGTTTTCTGCTGTCAGGTGATCCAAAACATTAAATATATAAGCGTATAAATTTATATATAAGTATAAAAACATAGTTGCTGCCTATTCCAGTTTGGCCTCCAAAGAATTGCTTTCATAACCTTTCTTACTTGCCTTTTTTTTTTTTTCCTTCTTTTTCCCTTAGAAAAGAGTGTGGACAAAATTCTGACTTTTGAAAAAGCTCAGAGATACCCACACAGCTTTGATATTTGTACAGTGCTTGGCCAGTCATATGTGTGCATGGTTGTATCGTTTTGCATGTATTTGTAGTAACTGTGGGAGCAAATTCAGCATGGGAACAGGATCAAGTCAAGGAAGCAGAAAGTAAGAAAGTGGAATTTCCTAGTTATTGCGAAGGACAGAAGTGCCTGTCCATTGCAACCATTCTAAGCCAAATGGGCTCCAGGTATTGGGATCACAGCTCTCCAGAGCTGCTTCAGGTCACATCAATTCTACTGAAGATGTTACAGTTGGCAAAGAGGCAGTGGTGATTGTGTTTAAAGACAGACAAAGGGGATTCTCAGGCCATGAGTTGGTTAAAGTGTAAGTTATGCTGTGACGGTGTGGCAGTGACGAAGGAAACACAGCAGCTCTAAAATGTGTGCGCTCCAGCTCCAAGGCCTGGGGGAGGTTTCCAATATATCTGATTATGACTGTCTCTCTTTGTTATTTAAAACATATTAATGGCAACATTATAACACACACACAAAAAAAAAGTAAAAACCCACTTCACTTTCAGAACCATCTTTAACTTTGCTTCCAAATGTAACTACGGTTACAGAAGGGCCAGTTTTTATGAATTCAGATTCCTTTTTTTTTCTTTAGTTTATATTCATTCTTAACAATTATCCTTGCTTATCAAGAGCGACTGTTCAAACCTATTCAAAGTTTACAGTGTACAGAACTTGCCCAGATAATTTGATGTAACCTAAACCAGCACCCCAGTTAGTCTTTCTAATGTGGTTTCTGTTCATTGAGCAGTGACATCATGGCCCTTCCATCTTTTTTTTTGTTGTTGTTATTGTTGTTAATAAAATGGTGCACAATGCGACTCTTGATGCCTTGAAAAGGAAAACAATTCCCATAAGTAATTTTTCATTAGGGCAAGTAAAGCGCTGTGAAAAAACACACCATGTAACATGCTGACATGAAAGAGCTGGGGAAAATGCACATGTCTGATTCAAGGAAAAATACATGGGTTTCCTTGGAGTGGGGTTTCATGGCATAAATGAAAAGAAAATACATAATACATAGATTGAGGAGTTTGAAAAAAAGTTATTCAAATTAGCAAATATTTAGATTAAAACTCTGACTTGTAGTATATGGGATTTTCATTATATATTTACTACTTTTAATTTTTAACCCATCTTTCTAACTAAACATCTATACCCAGTATGCAAAAAGGGAACATTTTCAAGGCTTACTGTTTTTGAAGTCTTCATAAAGTTTTAAAATTGACTGTTAAACGTATCAGAGATCCTCAAAAATCTGGATAAATAAAAGACTTAACAGCTTGGAAAGTTTTGGAAACAAGTTGTGATACTAAAATTAGATATCTAAGTCTCTCACTATTTGTTCTGAACTTTCAGTGTTTAAATATATATGAGTTACGCATACAAGTAAAACATTTTCCAGGTTTTTTTTTTTTAAATATAAGGGACAGTACCTTGTGGAATCTGTTGAAAGTGTTCATGTTTGTATGCTTCGCTGGTAGTTTTTTCTGGAAAGTTTCACATGTAGAAGATTTCACTCCCACAAGTTAATCATAACAATAAATTCCTTCTCCCGTATTACAAATAGAATGCTGTGGCATTTTTCTAATGTGCCTAGTGTGTGCCCTAACTAAGACTGAGAGAGTTGGTGCATCCTTCTCAATAGCCAAGTCCTACCTGCCTGCTGCAGTGGCTCTCTAGCTTGTTTTTTAGAATCATAGAATAGTTTGGGTGGGGAGGGACCTTGAAAGGCCATCTAGTCCAACCCCTGCAATAAGCAGGGACATCTCCAACTAGACCAGGTTGCTCAGAGCCCCGTCCAACCTGGCCTTAAATGTTTCCAGGGATGGGGCATCAACCACCTCACTGGGCAACCTGCTCCCGTGTTTCACTGCCCTCGTGAAAAATTTCTTCCTTATCCCTGTGTCTGCTCCTTCCCCAGCTCTGCTATTCCATAACCAGCCTCTCAGAGGTTGTGTCTTCTGAAATTTAGGCAAGAAATTAAAAAACCTGATGAGCTGTGCAGGGGCAGGTACTGGCTCCAAATAAAACACTGGAGCACTTGTTTTATCTCCAGGTTATAGACTTGTGGCTGGTGACATAGAAGTCCCACAAGCTGTTGATGTTACTAAACAATCGAGATCTGGGCAGATACTAGATGGAGAGATGATTGCCTGGAAGGTGGCAGAAAAGGAGAATTAATGTGAGCCTGGAAGAGGAAAAACAGAATAGCTGGAGCAGAAATGTTCCGGAGAAAGTGTAAACACAAAAATGTGCTAACTAGACGTTGTGTTTCTCCAGCATGCTTTTGGGAAATGCACATGAACCGGTTTAGAAGATTTCGTGGTGTTATTAGTTTATTTTCAGGTCATTTATTTGAGTGTCATAAAGAACATTAGCTAGTGGTTAGGGACTACAGTATCCATTATATCATTCCAATCATATGGACAAGTTTATACTACATATGATTTACAATGGTCTTTCCGCAGTTACGATTGTTATAGTCAGGTACAAGGTTTTATCCATGGTTGTACTTAGCAAAATCCGAGTGGCTGAGCACAGAGACGTCTTCCAATCAAAGTCCAAAAAATTAATGCTGTTAGACGAACGCTGTGGGTTGCAGCAAGAGCTGTGTATGGCTCCCTGCCTACATCCTTTATCATGTCTCCGCTGTTGTTAGTAAAATATACAGAACTACTTTATGCCAAAACAATGGAAGTTAATGCAGATAACTTGTTCCAAAGTTAACCATCAAATAAATCTTTTTTTTTTTTAAACTGTTAAGTGAAATGGTGTTCTAAAACTTTAAAAAATTGTCAAGATGATGAATACTGTGTGTGTAATACAAGTAAATACCATGGAATTGATTGCCCACACATGTCTTAAATAAAGGATATTAAATAGTTTATTCCAGAGAAAGTTCGGTGAAGTTTTATCTAATATTATTAGAAATTCTGCAGTGACGGATCAGATTTATAAGGGCTGAAAACTAAGAAGAAAACCTCTTCAGAAACAGAAATGGTGCCTTGAGAGGGTGCTTGGCCAGGAGATTAAAGACAGCCAGGGGGATACAGCCTGCTTAGGTAGTCCGACCTCTCCTATGTCAAGCAATTCTTAATGGCAGTGATTTTTCAAAATCTGTTCGTTAAATTTGGTTTGGTAAATCAGTCGTATCAATTCAGTCACAGATTTGGTGGTTTAGGGCACATCCCTTAACCTGTTCCTCCCTTTTCCATGCATAAATATATAAAGTATATCCTCACGGAGATGTATCTGTACTTCAGAGGAGCCACCACCAGCCAGTTTTAGGTCTATAATTCAGCTTAGACTATCAAAAAGCCAACTTAACTGTTCATAACATACATGTATGGAGTTCCGGCCACACTGAATTAATATTTCTATGCTCTGAGAATCTGAGGGTGGCGAAGTTCCTGAGATGGGAATGGTTTAACTCAGGCTCGTTTGGGAACCTGTCTTGTTTGTGACGTAGGTAATGGGTTTGGATGAGGTCCTGAATGTGATTGAACTTTTTTAGGTTTTATCTACAGAAGCAGCTCCAATGAATGATGGCGAGCGGTGGAAAAAAGGTAGATCTTGTAGGTGATTTGGTCAGTGGCTTGAAAATGCAGCTTAGTGTAGATGAATGTGAAAAGAATATGCCAAGGGACGGCAAGCTAAATCAAAGGATACACGTTACATGGAATAGCTACACAGTGCACCAACTTTGGGAAGGGGATTTAGGGGGTTGGAGAAAAATCCTCAAAGCAATTAGTCAAGAGCACAACGACAGTAAGGCTCGCGTTGTGTGTGCATGTGTATTTGGGTAGTGATTTGGAAGGAGAAGGGTGTGTTTCTGTTGAAAGGTGCTCCACTGCAGGGTGAAGTGAATGATTCTGGTGTTCGGAAATATTTGCTTTGCCAAAGAGGGAAGGGAGCGGTTTGTGCACAGCCCAGAAATGAGCTGTGGTGGAGTAAAACTCAGAAGAACTGTGGAGGAGGTTAATAAAGTGGAGCAAGCGTTGACTTTAGTAAACAGTTCAATAAACAGACTGTAGTGTGTAAACATTTGGAAATTAAAAGGAAACGGAAAATTTAAATGTCTCTACTTATCTGGGAGAGGCATAATCACACTGAAAGGCATGTAAGTAAATAATATTTGGGTAAATTAACTTGAGGTACAGGGAGGCGTTTAGAGTGAGGATCCCGTGGTGGCCGTGCATGTAGTCCTCTCCATGTTAATTTAGAAGAGTCATGGTTGAATGAAGGAGCTTCACTTGAGTGTTTCTTGGGCAAAGACTGTAATTCATTACTATTTAAAATCAAACAGTAAAAGCAGATCTGCGTAAAAAGATACATTTCATCTATTACGGAAATTAGTTCAGTGGCCTCGATATAAATGTGCAAATGCATCCTGTTGTGGAGGTTTTTTTGCATTGTGAACATCAGATGGGAGAGCCAGTGGCATCTGCTACTGTCTGTGGTACCTCAGGAAGGTCGTGAGTAGGTCTGCCTCAGTTTCCCCACCTTAGCATTCATTATTCACACTTGTGGAAAAACACAGAAGTGGTTGTTTTCCTCCTACGAAGGGTTGGACAGCTCAGTCCTGTTCTCCTAGCTGTGGGGTTCTTTTTTTTTGAATTTGTGGTTAATTTTTTCAGTCAGTCATTACAGAAACCAGGCAAGGCTAGCTGGGTAAGAAGACTCACTTCCATGTCGTGGTATGTGTTTGGCCCATGTTATCAGTTGGCTTTCATTGACCTGTGATGAGGCAACTTGCTGGGCTCAAGCCTGGACAGAATAGACTCACGGTA
>NC_051194.1:26520000-26535000 GCF_015220075.1 Falco rusticolus
GGGTGCACCAGCATGTTCCTCAGCTCCTTCTGCACCTGAGTGTGACAGTGGATGTGCGAAACTGCAAACCTGCTGTACCCCCAACCACAGTCATGTCATCCAGGTGACACATGTGTAATTAGAAAGGTTGGAGGCTCTTTACTTCTCTCTTTCATGGAGAAGACCTGTAGTGCTTCTTTTAACTCAAGGCATTCACCCGAGCCTTATGTTTTTTTACTTTTTGCCCATGTGTTGCTGTATCATCTCAGCAGTTAAAGACTTGATAAGAGAAAGTTGTCAGAAATCAATTCTTCTTCCCCTAATTGTATGGGTGTGATAAAAGATCACACGGGGAATCTGCGAGAATTTGCACACAGATGCAAACAAATAGCTGCTATCAATTCACATGGAAGATCAGATAAGCCTGTTATCTTGTGTCGTATGTACCAGCGTGTGACAAGAGTGTGGGGAAGGACATGGGGCTGGAGATATGGGAGTGGGAGGAACAGCGGTGGAAGTCGCGATGAGAAAATTCAGAAGAAAAAATGTAGATTGCAAAAATTATCTGAAGATTAATGGTCTCAGGGAAAATGGTGTGTACGGAGATAGTGCCGTGTCTGGTTGCCTGTTTTTAATGTCGAGTCTCACAAAGAAATGAGTCCGTGGAGAAAAGGTGGTTTTGTCATCACCGTGTGCTGTACGAACTTGTGGCTGCCCACCGTGAGGACCTGGTCACCTCCACTGAGGAGCAAGTCCTTGGAAAGGGCTTGTCCCAGGCAGTGCCTTCTGTGAGCGGCGCTCTCCATCAGTGAGCTGAGCACAACTTCTCTACAAGCTGGAGGGAGAAGAGCCTGGAAATGCCTTTTTTTAATAGTTGCACCTAGTCACGTTTGCAGTGCAATACAGCATTTGTGTAGTCATGTTTGCCTTTGAATTCAGAATTCAACACTATTTCATGCAGAGACATTGGAGAATGCAGTGAATCTGCACCTAAGCCATATTTTCCTCACATTGTGGAATATTTTGGACCAAGGTTTACCCCATCAAGATGCAGGTATGGCAGGACAGTAAAAGGTGGAAGAGTGGGTGCTCCATCTACAAATCACCTCAGAGTACCCATAAATGCTGTTGGCCTCAACAGGCATCCTCAATTTAGTAAACAGCGTGCAGAGAGCGTGTAGAAGGACTGTGGTCCTACTCCACCCTGCCAGCTGGCCACTCTATGCTGTGTCATGTGAGGAGGGCAGAGGCTGGATGTTGTCAAAGGAAAGTGGATCCCCCGTTCCAGGGAGGGCACAGATGGCTGGGTCTGTTTTGCCCCTTTGCACGGGAAAGCAGTGGAGAGTTGGGCTCCAGATCCACGCTAAATGGGGAGTGTGCTCCTGCAGGGAAACCTCATCTTTGAAAAGCAACTGATCCTGGGAAATGTAATCCAAAAAGGTGAAAGTGGTGGGTAGACATGACAGACTGAAACAAAGGCTTAAAATGCAAGTGTTTATACAGCCTTAACTAAAAGGTCCCGGATACGATAAAAAGCCCATAGGATGTAAAATACAATTTCAAAACGGAAATTTTTTAGAAGGGTCTAAGAAAAGTGATCTAATACTCCCAAAGAAAATAGCAGTCACCAGGGCTGCAGTACAGATGACACGTGGTGAATGAACCAGGGCCACGAAAGCATATGCAGAGACATCTGATTAAGTAGAAGTTGACACCATCAATTCTTGAGCACCTTGGAGCAAAAGGAAAATAGTCTGACTTCACTTTCCTGCAAGCTGGAGTTAAGTTTGAGGGCAGATACTGTTTTTTTATAAGTAGCAAATAAGAAAGTTAATGAAATACTGTGAGGCGTTCCAATTTTGATGTTAGCTGGAAGGGCAGTTTGGAACTATCTGGCTTTTGTTGGTTCCTTCAGTGAAGTCTAACCTTGACATTTCTTCCCTCAGCTGGGGGTGTGGGGTATTGAACCCTTCCAGTGGAAGATGCACTGTTCCTTGATCCACTGTTTTTAAGAGCTTGTAGAAATGTTCACCATGTCATGAAGACCTCTCAGATGCAAAATTTCTGCTACAGTGGACATCTGAGCATCGCTTTTTCCATCGTTTATATAGCATATTTTTTCAAAGTCTATAAGAAGTTGATAGTCCAGAGAAGAAAACATCCCTTCATTCTGATAATGGCAAAAAAGATGCTTTGTATCACCTCTGTATTCTTCAGCTAAAAAGCCAGATACAATTTTGAGTAGGTTTTTTTGTGGGGTTTTTTTCATTGTTTATAGTATGGGCAGAGCTTATAGTAAGTGTTCCAGGGGCGATAATTAGCTTTGTGAACCGCTCTTCAGTTCCCTTCCTACCTGATCTCTGATCGAGATCTGGGTAACTAGAGATTCAGAGCAACTGTCCTGTAGTCACAAACTAAATGTAAATCAATTTTGAAAATTTTAAGACAAATACATCCTGTGATAGAAGGGCAAGAATTAAGTGAGGGCTGTGACATTGACCTGTGGGATGCTGAGGGACCTCAGCAGTGCGTCATCCCCAGACAAAGAGTAGCCAGATCTTCCTCCCAAACCTTGCGGAACACAAAAATGGTTGTTCTGCCTACACTTGTGTGTGCTTTACCTCTCTAGAAGATCTAGAATCTGTTGGTCTCAAACAGGAGTATTCAGGATCCAAGCTTAAAGGTAGAGAAATGGAGGCAGAAGGTGAGTTGCCAGCTTTTACTCACCAGATCACGTGCGTCTTCAAGATGTATTTGTGTTGCCTCAGCTTCCTCTTGCTTTTCCAGGGCAAGAAGTAGGTAGCTGCCTCTGTGGGACAGGGAGGAGCAAAGACATCTATGTTTAAGTCAGGGACTTATATTTTCATTACCAGGTGAATCTGATGAGCCAAAAATGGGGTATTTTTTAGCTTTCCAAAAGATTGCATGTCTGCCAATCATGCTGAAATAGTCACAGAGGATAGTGAAGGTATTTGGGTTGGAGTGGTATTTGTTTTCCTACGGTTCCAGTTGCCTGGGTTCCTGATTCATAGTTGAAGCAGTTTGCTCCGTTGGCATCAGCAGTGTACTAACGGAGTGGGGAACTATCTCCGAAATACAAAGAGCTAAAATATTTTGCGATCCGTTTTCGCTCAGATGCATACTTCAAATTGCATTCCATCAGTTGAGGGAAATAATTTCAGTTACCCTGGTCACAGTAGAAAGCAGTCTTCTTTTTGAATGCCTTTTTTCATTGATGTAGATACATTTCTGAGATGAGAGACGATATGTCTTCTCATTACGGTTACATTTAGTTAATTTCCTTTTTTAAAAGCTCGGTGTGAAAGGCAGTTTCCTTTAAAAAGGGGGGTGGGGTGGAGGGGTGGATGGATAGAAAAAAGTGATACAGCTGATCTTCCTGTTGCCTTAGCAACAGATTTATTTATTAGGGTCTGAAATGACATGAGTTAATATACCACATACCTGCTGATCGGCAAACTCTCCTATTTCAGCTCCAGTTGACAATTAAGTCCTGGACAGCTACAGCCAGGGGTTAATGTTACTCATTAGGAGAACTAGGTCATTACTGGGAAATCAAGGCACTTAAGGCAGCATGGATAAAATACAAAATTCAACATCTCAAGGAGTAAGGGGTTTTATGTTAATTAACCTTATTTTCCTTTCATTAAAAAAAATCTTTCATATATGCATGTGACTGTGGATCAATTAATTGAAAAAAGAAAAAAAAAAAAGTAAGCTGTAGTTTACTTTCCTCTCCTAGTTGTCTTCATTTCCTTTGGAAGGGTTTCATTATTTTATGGAAAATTCTTAGGTCTATATGATGAGTAAAAAGGGTATTAAAATTAAGAAGGGAATCATCATGGAAATCAGCTTTACCACAAGGGAATGAGCAAATAAAAGCCTTGGAAATGAAAATAAATAAGCTTTGCTAATACCTCACCTAAGGAGCAGAATATAAGCCCATCAGAGCTTGGAGATATTTAGAGGTACTTCTTTGCTTCTTTATTAAGCAGTTACATAGTTATTTGACCTTCAGAAACCGAAACTTTAGAGAAGTAATTGAAGTTGTTGGTAAATATTCTATTTACAGAAAGCTGATCAGTGGTGTAGCCGACAGTAACTCCTGTACTTAGTAATTGGGTTCTGATTTCCAGGAAAATTAAATATATTCTCTGAAAGTTTTATTAAGATATCTGTGTGGGAGTTTTAACTTGATAAGTCACAAGTGATTTAATAAAGCTCTCCTGAAAGCCTTTATTTACTAACTTTTAGCAGACTTCATTCTGATACTGGAGAACTTAATAGGGCAAAACAGGATCTTACTAAAATAAAACTTATATTTTTACTCACTGTTTCCCCAAATACACTTAGTGCTTTCACTTCTACTAAGCACTCTGCTGTAAGCTTTGTGGCCCAATTCTGCTTCTCATCACATTTTGAGCAATTTGGTGTAAAGCCTTTTTCCACTCCTGTAAAGTCAAGGCTGAAGCAGCATCTTCCCTGGGCTCCACATAGGAAACCACGGTATTGAGTGAGAGCACTGCTACTGATAAGTAAAATTCAAGCCCTGCCAGTGGTTTCCACTCCGTGGAATGGTTTTGCGCCATTTGCATCCGTTTTCTTAAATATAAGGGAAAAAGTTAAATAGCATCAAGATTCTGCTTCAGATATCCCGTGCAGAAACCTTCCTCCTTCATTCCCTCTCTGCTCTCCAGACGCTTGCAGAGCAACCACTTCAGGGCTGTCTTCCAAAGCCTGTTACAATAAATGCTTCGGCAACGGCTGAAAAACTGATTTTGAGTTACTGTAAGGCTACAGCTGCATCACCTGGGCATTTGAAGATTGTTGAAGTTTGGGATAGATGTATCCTAGTTTGCCATGAAAGCTCCAGTGAGCTTGGCTCTCCCTTTTCCATGATGGGGAACTCATTTTATGGTGTCTGTACGACTGTGAAACCCAGGTCTTTGGGCAGAAATGCATGTGAGCTGGTGGGACTAAGGAGTCCTTTCGAGGCTCCTGTCACCATGAAATGCCTTTCTTGCTCCATTTACCCAAGCTGGTCTGGACCTTTCTCTTTCAGACCTCTTTCTTGTGTCTCTGCCAGGCTCAGTTCCTCGGGCATCTTCTCAGGTGTAGTCTCCTTGTGCAGCCAATTTGCATCTTGCTCTTTTCTAGTTTCTCAGTCTTTCTCTGTCTGCATCATTACACTCCCTGCCTGTGCAAGGGACCTTCTACCTCACCTTGGTCCCATTTTCTCCTAAGCCCCGTTGTCCAGCTTGACTGTGTTGTCCTCTTGGTCTGTTATACTGGTTTCACATTTTGCCGCGTATGAGCTGGCCTGTTGTATATTTTCCCCATGCTCTTTACTTCTTCACTCAGGTCAGGATTGCTTTGCCATGCTGTTCTTGCATAGCTGATCGTATTGATCAGATCTTATTTGTCCTCTGCGTTTTTCTGGTCCACATCTAAGAGTTTTAGTCAAACTGGAAAAGCACACATTGCCATTACCGCTTTCTGCCTCTTCAACCCATCTCTTACACTGCTTTATTTTCTTAACCAAATCTTCCGTTTTCTTGTTGTTCCCTATTTTCAATGCATATAAAACAGTTCTTTATTCTGCAAAGTCCAGTAATTTTATTCTGAAGACAGAGGAATCATTGAAAGTGCAGGTGAGATCTGTGCTTTCAGTTCAGATGTTAGATCCTGCCTGGTTTTGGCAGCCTGACCTGTGATGTTAGGAATGTCTCACTCAGCTTTAGCCTAAGGTGCGCCCAAGACACGTGGACCTTTCAGTGACCAGCACAAAAGGAATTTTCTCAAAGGCTTAGCTACATTTTTAGGAAGACTTTCAACACATGCAACAAAACCCCTATCTTTGACTCAAAATCAAACGCATCTGTATATTCAGTTCTTACTCTAAACCAAAGAGACAAAATACATAAAACAGAGGCTTATTTGAAATTTAATATATGCAAGATACATTTTGCAGTTTTACTAGGAAGTGTTTTGTTTGGGGTTTTTTTTTTTTTAATCTTGTTCTTTGGATGTTCTGGAAAACTTCTGGCAGAACTTTTCTAGAAGATGATAGTGCAAGATAGCCTCAGTCTTGGGAAACATCATAAGCAAGGACAGAAGAGGTTTTGTAATAAGAAGTCCCAGTGAAACTTAACACACAGTGCTACCAGCCCCCTTGTAATTCGCAGCAACCCTGACCAAAGGATGTGGACACCCTCTAAGAGACGAAAATCAAATGCTTCATAAGCAAGTGATCTAATATTCCTCCTTATTTTCATCAGTGCTAGGAGGGTTAGGTGTATTCCTTCAAAGCTCATTTTAATTGGTTTCCTCTTCTAACCACACTGCAACTGTTTGACTTTCTTCTCTCTTTCCCTCCTTCTCCCCTGCTCTCCTTTTCTCCATGTTTTCATCCTTTTTTTCCTTCCATTATCCTCTGATCTCCGCTTTTTCTCAGTTGTATATCTTCAAAACCTGACTCAACGAAATGAGTTGACTCCTTATTCTGAAAGCAGCGCGATGTGTAGTAGTTACTTTAATCTTGTTGAATAACGAGTTTGAAGCCTTGGTCTTGGTGCCAAGGAAGTTGCTGCTTAGGAGCTTCAGCCGTGGAGATGACAGCTTCACAACTCCAAAAAGGAGGAGTTATCCTACGTACCTGAGCTAATTCCTCTCATGTTACTCACTAAGGCCCAGGACTGACGTTTTGACCTAGGCAGGGTAGCTGGTGGAGTATTTTAAGTAGTTGTTGTTTGGTGATGTGAGTCCACCGTGGAAATCACAGAGGGGCCGCAGGGTCTTGTATGGGGGGATTGCCATTCCCAGGCAAATAAAATGTGTGGTAATGTATATTTGATTCTTCTTCTGTTCTTCCAGGGAACCGCCCGAGTCGATTTTTATCCACTTAATATCATATTCATGATAATTCATCATAAATATTCATCTATTATTACCACGACACGACTTTTTTTGTAGTATGTTGAATTGGAATAGGATATATTGTGTATGGTTATTAGGGCTGTCAGGGTCACTCAGATTATTTTGTCTCTCCTCCTGACAACAGGAAACCATTTGTTAACGTTACCTTTGGAACACAAAAGGAAGTTTTATTTTATTTTATTTTGGGTTTTTTTGTTTTGTTTTATTTTGTTTTATTTTATTTTATTTTTTAAAGAAGCTGTGTGGGGTAGTCCGTAGCAGTTACTGGATTGTGTTGCAAATTTGACTGAAATGTTTTTTATCTGAATCCTAGACTTGTGAAAAGCTAGGTTCGCCAAATTGGAATAAAAGAAATAAAAAGGCATTGAATGAAAGCACATTGATTTTTACACCAAGGTAACTGAGACCAAACGCCGGTCTTTGTCTTCAAAGGTTAATCTCTATTTAGGAAATAAGCAGGAGGCTCAATGACTGATGCTGATCCTGAGGTTTCTTTGGTTCGAGAATGCACAATATTTTATTTTGAGTTTTTGCTTCATGAATTGTGAGGGGAGAAGAAGAATCTAAACAATAAACTCCCAAGGTTCTTTTTTTTATGAATCTCTTCTAGATAACACAAGATAGGAGAAAATGCTTTTCCAGCGTAAAGCAAAATGCCACCCATTTTTCTTAGGCCAGCAATTTGAAAAAAATCAGAAGGTAAAATACACACTCCTCACTGTAAATACGTCACGGGCTATAATAGAAAATAAAACACTGTATTTGCCAGACCTGCTTGGCTGCTTTTTGCCTCTCTAGTACCATTTTTTAAAATTCCTTGGCTTGTGGAGGTGTGTTTTGCCAGCACAAGCAAGGATTGAGACCTTTTTAGCTTGTAGGACCTCGAAATTGCTAGCTGGAATTTATTCTGTAGGGTGCTTTTTCAGTGACACTTAGGCAAAAACATTTTCTTCTACTTGACTCCATTTTCTATTAACCGAGGGGGTATTAGATATTGTGGTAACTTTTGATGCTGATGATGCCAGACAATGTTTAGAGGCACAATTACAGCAAAGACATTTTGTAAGCGTATCAGCTGAAAAAGAAAACTCATTGGACTTAACTACATATTTACAGTCTACCTCTACCTCATTTTGGAAATGTAAAAAGATGGAAAAATACTGTGATAAATTGAATAAATGGAAAGCAATTAGCTTTTCCTTCATGTTTGCATTTTCATAGTTATTTCTTTTTCCCATTTCTTTTCTAATAGCTCTTTCCTGGCAGTAATATTTCTTCTTTTGCAGTTATCATGAGCTTTGTTACCAGGAACTTGGTATTAGAATTTTAATTTTTTTTTTTTTTGTTGTCCCCCCTTCAGTCTTGACATAGAAAATGTATATTAAAGTAATACAGTTTAGGAAAGTCCTCTGTCCTCCGTGAAAATAATTACAAGAATGTATTTCATGTGATATATCGAATAGGCTTGTAACACAAGTCCTCTTACTTTAGGAAGAATATTATCCTCCTGAAGTATTTACTAACTCCGATCCTCACCACATTTCTGTAAATGAAAGCTTCTGTAAAACTGTATCTTACAGATGGGGAAACCTAGGCAGAGCCGTCTCGTGGGAAATCAGTGTCAGGAAAAGACCAGAACTCTGCAATTCTTGGCTTTGAAGGCCAGGCTTATTTTTTTGTGACTGCACCGCTACTTTCTAACAGTATTGGATGATAATAAACCTATATTCAGATGTTTCTGAGCTCAAGATCGCATGTAAAATATTGATACGTGATATGGTGAATAGTATAATGTGATGAAAAAAATTCCTAATAGCGCTGTTTCAGTGAGGTCTGACATGAAATGGAGCCCCACGTTGAGTTCGGCAGTGCGCACGCAAGGGCCGCGCCATTCATTCATGTGCTGCTGTTCACTTCTGGAGAATGCCCTGGACAGATACAGGGTCAACAGGAGGCTGATGTCATATGAGGTCTCTTATCAGCCTGTGGCATCCTTCATCGCCCTCCCCAAGTCTGTACCGTATCAGTCAGAGCAGTACGGGACCTCAAGTTCCTGCTGTTATCCCCCAAACGAGGAACGTTCCTGGGATAAAGGCACCTTCCAGCTCCTGGCTGGAGGTGCGACAGAGGGGCAGCGCCCACCTCGCAGCAGCAGTGACTGCCTGTGCTTGTCTTCATGTGCATTCTTTCAAAAATGTCAATTTTTACAAGGGATTGTGCAGATTTTCCACCTTTTCCTCTGCGGTGCTTTTGTTCTCCATCCTCACCACACCGTGCTTCCCTGCTTGCGCCACCGTGTGCCTTTGCCCTCCTTATTATCCTCCTTTTTGGTTCTCCTCCTTTAATTACCATGCAGTTTTATTTTTGCTTCCTAATTTATATCTTTACTGTGGTTTGGTTGTTTTGTTTTTTTTCTATCACCTATAGCACACTCCAGTGCTCTCTGCAGCTTCTCTCTATCGCCAAGTCTGATTTTACTGTGTTCTTTCATTTTTCTCAAGCCTATGTCTTTTCCCTTTTCTCTTCTATTTTCCCCTATATTTATCTTTTTCCTGCTGGGTTTGGATATGCCATCATTTTTTAGCTTTCAACTTGAGTGTTGTTTTTCTTTTTTTTCCTTCTTGTGTTTCTCTTCCCCTTTATATTGTTTTGCCTATCTCGTCTACCCTGTTTGCTGCCAAACTCAGTCCTCGCTATTTCACTTCCCCAAAACCAAAGGACCAGTGTTATCCACTTCAAGGTCTGTGTCTTAGAAACTTCATTTTCTTCACTTTTAATTACTGATTCTGTGCTCACAGACTTCCTCATCCCCATCCCTGCCCCTCACATCTTCCCTGTGCTCTGCCGCGGCTGTGCCTTTCCCTGGCTGATGTCCCCGGTCCCGTTCTCTCCTGCCCGGGTGTCTCTTGGCTCGCCACGACTGCTGCCCAGCTTCATAAATAATGAGTGATCCTTCAGTGGCCTGTTTTATCAGCCATTTTCTAGCAATAATTGCAGGTAGGCAGAAATCCGTCTTCTAGCTCTTGCTAGAAAATAAAAATTTTAAAAACATTTAAAATGCTACTGTAACTTCTGAAGATTTTGTACCTGTTTTAGCATTGCCATTTCCCACCTTTGCCCATCAGACATTCAGGTGATTTTATGAAACAGGGAGGCAGAAGGAGATGCACCCCATGTGAATTGCTTGGATTTAAGGCATTATAAAAAGTGAAATATTACCACATGGCCTCACAATTTGGGATTCTCTACTGCTGAAAATCTCCCATGCTAAATGTACTAAGAAGATTAAGATCAACCCTTTTAATATTGCTTTTAGCTGAGCTTATTTGTAACCCTGTCAGAATATGTAGCACCTTAAGAGATGGCACGACAGGGCTGTTGCTATCACAAGCATTCTGTACACTTTATAAACCCTGCGTTTTAATATTTTTTTTAAAACAGACTGCATTTATTTTGCCCTTTTGAGCAAGTCCTGTCTCTTTTCCACAACTCTTCTCCTTTTTAATTGCATAGCTAGATGAGTCTTTCTCCAAATTCTAAATAACTGTGATTATCACCATGTATGATAAGTTTACATATATTTAAAAAATTAAACTTAAGTCACAGAAGACCATATGGGTCTCTTACTGAATTTCACTCAAATCCAGGAGATGAATATGCACTGAATAATGTAAAGGGCTACATTTTTCCTTTTTTTTTTCCTTTTTTTCATGTTTCCCATCACTGGTCGGGGATATGGGTATCCTGCAGCCCCAGGGAATAACTCCAGTTTAGCCAGTCTCTGTGCTTTCTTCTTCCAGTTACAGCAATAGGTAAGGCGCAAGGGCTCGGGCTGAATTCACAATATCCCTGAATAGCAGGAGGGTGTTTTGGTACCGTTGATTGTATAGAGGAACATCATCATAGTGCTATGAAGTTACTTTTTAAAAATCATTTTAGGCTGAAAAGAGAGATGTCAAGTCATCAATTAATCCTGACAGCATCCTTCTGTGCTGAAAAAATAACACACCCATTTTATAAACAGAAAATCTAAGGCAGAGATAATGGAGGCTCAATACTGGTGCTGCTGCTCCCTCCCGTTCCCCGTTTCAAGGACAGTCTTGAAAAGTTTTATTTCAGATTACAAAAGGGAAGCCACTAAATCAGGCTGAACCCTGGGCCACGTTCCCACACCCAGACCACTAAACCTCAGCCAGTTCATAAGAGAGACTTCAGATGGCTTTCTTAAAATGTTTTAGACTCCAAAAAAAAAAAAAAAAACCACCAAAAAAACCTACTGGGTAAAAAAATGCAGTGTGAAGTATCTATATGTGGAGATTGAATGTCTCCAACAGCAGTGCTGTCAAATTGGAGTGTAGGTATGGTGCCTAGGTCTGTTTTGTGGCATTTGCAGCTGGAGTTTGGTCATTCTGTTGTTTTCGTGTTCTTATGATGAAATTCAGAGCATCTTCATACCATGCCCAGTTTTTATTTTTCCTTTACCAGATGCATATCAAATCAACTAAAAATACAAGAGCATTTCAAATACCTAAACTGAACAACAAAGCCAGAGCCCAGAATCATATTAGCTTGATTTTTTCCCAAACATAGTATCTTAAAACAAAAGTTTGCATTTTAATATCAGGGTTTTGTACAGTTTTGCACTTCTTTTAAGGAAGAGGAGTATATATAATTAATACTGTTTAATAAAGCTCAAAAATGCAACAGATGCAGCCAAAAGTGCACATCATTTTGAGCAGATCTTTACAGAACAGACATTCCATATTGTGTTCATCTTTTTCCACGATCACTGCTATGGCAATCTGGTGTGTTTAGCAGTTGTTGCTGAGTAAGGCAGACTGGATTGTATATGATTTTCTCCATGTCAGCCAAGAAACAGAGCTCTCTTCTTTTTGATGCAGTAAAGAGGTGGTCTTGTACTATTTATTGCTTTCTACCAGGAGCAGCTCTACCTTTACTAACTTGCAAGAATAATACTGCATTGTGATGTGTATGTGAATGGGCTGGAAGTGTTCTGTAGGTCTTAACTGAAAGTAAAACGGTGTGGTGTGGAAGCATCACAGGAGCTGATAAATCAAATATGACCTCCCAAATAGAAAAGCTAAGAGTTTCACAAAACGAGTAATTAAAATCTGTCAGTATCGCATAAAAGCAAAATATTTTAAAAGGGGATATGGAAGGAGGATCACCTACAGCAGAAAACCCATAAGAGAGGCTCCAGTGCAGAGGAAGCGTTTCCCCTTTCAGCATTCCTTCTGGGTGCCAAATTTTCCTTCTGTTCTTCCCCACCTATTAAACAAAGCTGCAACTTCCAATTCCTATCAGTTTTCCTAAATATGTGCAGCTTATGTGGCTTCAACGAGCTGTAAGGCTCCATGTTCTCCTGCCAGCTCCTTGACAATGTGGCTCCAACAGCATCCTCCACTTTTGGCTGCCTCCAGGACCCCTGGTCTCTTCTGGAAAGGGAGAGGGAAAGCATATCCTTTGCTGGAAGGACTTTTTGTGACAGTAAAGCCGATAGCGGGGCTGTGAAGAGCTTGGAAGGATCCCTGTAAGCGTCACGGCTGTCTGTGGAGGCTGCCTGCTCTGCGCACAGGGTCCTTCAGCCCACCTGGGGACGAGCCATGGTGGCTGGGCATCGGAGGCAGGGTGGGCTGGGCAGGGGCACTCCCCCAAACAGCACCCTAGGGGAAACTGAGGCTAGTGGGAGCCATCATCATGAATTACACCGGCTCCCAGCATCAAAGCTTCTTTTCCTTGCAGACTTTTCCGATAGAGACGTTCCCTGCTAGCCAAGTCTGAATTCTCTACTGTAAGCCCATTTTGGCTCTTTCAGCTGGGCGCTTGGAGGGACCTAAAATACTGGCGATGTGTTTCTGCACATAATTTACCTACCAGAAACAGGTGGCTGTTTTAAGGGTGAGGATGCAAGCGAACTAGTAGGCAGTTCTGGGGTCTTTGCAACTGGAAGAAATCCTCTCTCCGAGCCAGTGCTCGTATCCACTTCGGTTACTGGAACCGCCGTGAAAACTCCTGGTTCACAGATGTGAAACAAATTACGAAGCTTATGCAGTTGCATTCCTCCTTATTATTGGGAACAAAACAAATCTGGGAGATGGAGGACTTCTTAAAGTCATTATTGTCTGGCTTTATTTTAAGAAAATGCAATGAATTCTGAAAACGCCACAATTCCTGAAGATTTCTCGGCCTAGGGAAGTTACATTAATTATAAAGATTAATTTGTTTTAATTCCCTAAACCAAAAATATTGACTGAATGGGAAATTAACGCGTGTAGAGCTGCAGATGTCATTTGGCTTCAGAATTCCTGAACAATAAAATTATTAATATTTCATATAGCGGTGTGACAAACCTACGGATTCATTCTACAAAATTAGCCTGTGAAGAAAGACACCAGGACAGCTGAGCTGTAGACTTGCCCTTCAGACAGGAAGGAAAACTGGAATTTTCTAAAAAATAAGTAAACCCAAAATATTTTAAAGACATATGGCACACATCTGTCTGAAATACAGTCATTTAAAGCAGAGTAATTAAACACAAGACATAATATTCACCTGAGAGTGGGGGAATCATCTCATTTTTAATATAACTTACCAAAGTTGGGGAGTTTAGCTCATTTGTGGTGTCTTTTGAACCTTCCATTCTCTGCTAGTGAAGAAGATAGTTTAGTAAACTGGCTTTTTATTTTCTGTTTAGGTAACCAACCTTGTGTTTCAAGTCACTGGGTGTCACAGCCATGCAAACCTTTGGTATTATCTTCAGCCGAAATTAGAAATAAGTACAGGTTTCTGATTTTCTGGTTGAACTTCCAGATAACTCCTTGAAAGTCTAAAGGTAGAAAAAAACTTGTGTTGGTTTATTCTTTTCTCCTTTACCTAAAGCAATGAATGGATCTGAAGCTTTTCAGGAGGATGGCATGGATTCATAAAATTCCAGTTTGGGAAATCCTATGGTTTTAGCAAAAGTTTTTTATTAACCTATTCCTCCTGAAAAGGGGGGTAAACTGTAATGAAAATGATATACATATTTTTTGACTGGGGGAAAAAAAAAAAAAATATTTTTTTTTCCTACCGTACCTAACCTGCCCCTTTTTTAACATGATTTTGCCATCAGCTAGGTGAGCGATTACACAGTCCCTTCTCGCTTTCAAGAGTTGGTAATTTGAAGAGTGAGGGCATAATTTGAAGGCAGGAAAGGGAGATAAGAATCTGATGAAACTGAGGTTTGATCCCAAGTGCTGGGTTGAGGAAAGTGTTCAGCTCTGCAGTGTAAGCAAAGAGGGAAATTATGCTGAAGACATTTGGTTCTCAAAAGTACAATTTAAGAGAAATACAGTTCTGATAAACATTAAAAAAGCAATTTCACAAGTGAATGTAAGTGATGCTGAGATAAGTTCTGTTTGTTTTAAGGGAACATGACAAAGATCCTGAAACTTTCTTTAAAGTTCTGCTGAAACTGAAAGAGAAAGATCTACCTTTTCACGTGTCCGTCCTTGGAGAGGCTTTCACTGAAATTCCAGGTACCTTTCCTTTTTTTTCTTTACTGTAAAGTTATACTATAATATAGATATGTCCAGAAGTAGTTTTCATGTACATATTTTCGCATATTAGTGAAAAGGACATGCTTAAAATCTTCATAGCTGCGAAGTAAATAATATTGAAATGTTGTAAAATGAAAATTATTAAAGACAGTATGCATTTTTTATTTTACTTGGCAGTACAAGACGTTATGACTTGTGTTTCAGCAAGACTTCTATATTTATTTAAGTAGATAGGTGTGAGTCATTGGATGGTTCAGATAGGAAACAAAGTCTTTCAAGGCAAGGTCTCTCATCTGAAATCCAGACTGAGGTTTTAGCAGGTGAAAACAGTTCCCTTTCAAACGTAGGGGTAAGAACTTCTGTGGAGAGCTTCTGGTTTGTATCTGGCATGAAAGTAGTCATTAATCTTTAATGTTTTTATACCACTCTTTTGCACGCTCCTTCCGTTTCTTGGTTTCTGAGAACCACTACTCTGTAAACAGCTTCACCCATCTGAAACAGAAACAGA